>NC_069501.1:1192358670-1192443670 GCF_027579735.1 Bombina bombina | reverse complement strand
CCCTTTAATTTCTTGCCTTTAAAACGAGGTTCCTCAGAATCCTTTTGAGTGTCTCTGAATTGTAACTAATTTGCAGCATGAAGGAGTGTCAAGGTTCGGAATTTCTCAGAACTCAAGCCATATTATCTAGAGAGTCAAAAATATTTAGTTTTCAGATCTAAACTACATTAAAAACAATAATAAAAATAAAATGAAAAAAATGCCTATTACAATGGATTGAGCTTCAGGTAATATCAGATCTCATTATGTTATCACTTTGTGTACACACACTTGCTTCCTAATCTTATATTTGTCTGGAAAACTAAAGCTCAATACATAGAGGGAACAATGGAAAATTATCATTTTATTACATAACTATCCTGCACCCCACTGTAAGTGTCATTTCTTCTGAACATTTTTGGGTGAACTGTCCCGTTAAAGGGACATGAAACCCACAATTATTCTTTCATTATTCTGAAAGAACATGTGATTTTAAACAACTTTCCACTTTACTTTTATTGTTTAATTTGCTTCATTCTCTTGGTATCCTTAGTCATACATAGGTAGGCTAATGAGCAGCAATGCATTCCTCTGAAAGTTGCCTAAAATCACATGCTCTATCCGGGTTTCATGTCCCTTTAAAGGGACATTAAAGTGATGGTAAACGTTCCCCTTTATATAAACAGATCCAGAACGTTAGAGATATTTTAGATGTAGTTTAATTCATCAGTTGTAATGAAGATGCGCTATAACTTACTTTTTAATGTAGGGCTGAAATTCAAATACCCCACGCTCTCGCCGCCCACTTCAAAAGTACATTTTTTGTGAGCTAAAGTTCTGAATTTCTCTCCAATCTGTGCTCTAGTTATACGGCACTAACATTTTTTTATTTTTTGTTTTGTAGCTAGAACGCTGATTGGAGAACAGTTCAAACTGTTCACTCACCAAAAAAAATACTTTTGAAGTGGGCGGCCAGAGCGCGGGGGATTTGAATTTCAGCCCTACATTTAAAAGTAAGTTATAGCGCAGCTTCGCTACAACTGATAATTTAAACTCCATCTAATATATGATTAACATTACGGATCTGTTTTCATAAAGTGGACACTTTATCGTCACTTTAAACTGCTGGGCACAACAACAGTATAAGGGCTACTGTTTACAATACTAATTTCTAACCCCTTAATGGTGCAAGTTTCCGGAGCTCTGCATCTTCATGCTGGGTGTCGCCATTTTGGAGTGTAAGTATTCCTGCACACTGACATAAGTGGTGCACATACACAGATCAGTCATAGGGGGGTAGTTATCAAGCCGTCTACTTTTCTGGCTTCGCCGGCCCAATACGCCCGCCTAAGCTCGCCTACCTTCGCCTCCGCGGACCTGAAAAAATACGCCTAAGTTATCAAATAAAGCTGTCAAAAAGCCGCGGGGCGATGAGCAGCGGACTGTGAGAGTTATCACTCATCCGATCTCGCTGCTCTTCGGCTTTTTCCCAGCTTTATTGCTAGCCTGTCACTAAGCACCCACACTAAACTACACTGTTCTATCCCTATACCGGCGTCCCCGGAGCCTCCCGCAACTCAATAAAGTTACTAACCCCTAAACCGCCGCTCCTAGACCCTGCCGCAACTCTGATAAATATATTAACCCCTAAACCGCCGCTCCCGGACACCGCTGCCACCTACATTATACCTAGTAACCCCTATCCTGCCCCCCCTATACCGTCGCCCTCTATAATAAAATTATTAATAGAAAAGTAGTACAAACGTACAAAGAATCTCCAGAAAACAGAAATTGGTGCCGGTTATGAAAACAATATTGTATGCATGAATAGTATAAGCAAGCCCTGGGGAGTAAATAACATATATTGTGGAGGGTATCGTAGCGATAAAAAACACTGTATCTTTATGCTTGACAACCAACGGAGTTCGTTACTTACAGGAATGTAGGCATACCCGCTCGACGGGGAACCAAAAGCATTCATCCGGTCCTGTTCCAGGTAGTAATAGCCAGGTTACTCCTTGACCGGTAAGCCGATTCAGCGTTCAGTGCCTTCTCCCTCCTCGAGACTACACGACCCGGCGTGCCGGCACTCACTGATGACGTAATCCAATGTCAGATGTGAACAGCGATCCCAGCTACATTGCCATCCTCCTCATGATACTACACCCAGGGCGCATACAACATCTCACGGCTGCAGGGCACTATTAGACAGAAGGGCTCCTTACCCTTCTCAATATATAGAAAAAATAAAAGTAAGTCCAGAAAGCTCCCATTAGAAAGTATATAAAAGTCCAAACTTTATTTAAATCCAAAAGGTAAAAGCAAATAGAGGTAACATCCAGGATAGGTGGAGAGACAAATACGTCTTACATGTTTCGGCCAAAAGCAGCCGTAATCATAGACATAAATTCGTACAGGTGTCACCCTTATTTACAGAGGTAAAATGTTCCTTATTGGTTAAAACATAACACACCCTTCCCCTTCCCTCCCTTGCAAGAAAACAAATTAACCATTTAAGCAATGCAAACATATTTTCATCATATAAATACAAAGTGAATTAGGATTTAGCTTAAACCAAATTTATATATATACATTAAACAAACAAGTCAATGGATTTCAGTTCTTAAAATAGACAAACATCAGAGCACAGAATTACTGATTACTCAAATATATATAGCAATAAATTACATAGATAATGTCAAACAAAGGTGCAGCTCAACTTTGCTGCTTTACATATTTCCTCTTACTAATGATTTTGACTTCTAGCAAAATATATCACACTCATTGAGTAACTATATTCTTATAGCTCTTGAATCAATAAATTTATTTATTAATTTTATTTAGTTTATTTTATTTTATTTTTGTCTTCCATCCATGACTTAGACTTGGTCCCTTGTAAGAGAATTGATTTACAAACAATCAGCAATCACACCATCAACAGCTGGGAACTAGCGCAAAAACACCTATTCCCAAAAGTTGATAATGTCATTTTCCGAATTAAACCCATAAGGAGTTAAAGTGCACATCTTATTAATCCAATAGACTTCTTGTCTGGCAAGAATTGACCATTTATCTCCCCCCCCTCGGGGGTCTACTTATGGATTCTATTGCATTCCATTCAAAGGTGCGCACATCACCCCATGTACAAAAATGAAGTGTCTGGCCAATTCTGAGCATTCAATTTTATTTTTGATGTATCCCAAATGTTCTCGTATCCTAGTACGGACGTCACGGCTAGTCATGCCAATATATTGTAATTTATGGCATGTACATCCTATCAAATAAACCACAAAGGTGGTTGAACAATTGACACATCCCTTGGTATTAAAGTTATCATTGGTAACATAGGAGGTAAAGCTAGGTCCTACTTTAATGACATCACAGGCTTTACAATTCTTCCCACATCTGTAAGTTCCATTATGCCTTAGCCAAGAACTCTGATTTTGGGGGGCCCGAAGTTCACTGGGGGAAACCATATTTCCCAAGGATAAATTCCTCCTATACACAAACCTGCAACCATCACTAACAACATCTTTCAAAAGATCATCTCCATATAAGATGGGAAGATACTTTTTAATGATGTTGCAGATCTGATAGTATTGCATGGAATATTTAGTAATAAACAAAGGTTTATTATCATTCTGATTCTCAGACTGTCTGTTAGAACCTCTGTATTTTAAGAGACTGGCTCTATCAATTTTGATAGTATCCTCCATGGCATCATTGATGATTTGGGCCGAATATCCTCTATTCTCAAGTCTTTTACTTAATGCCTGGGACTCGGAATAAAAAGTAGCATCATTTGAACTAATTCTCCTAGTTCTTAGGAACTGGCCCTTAGCGATCCCCCTAAACACATGTCTTGGATGTGAGCTTGAGGAATGCAATATAGAATTGCCTGCAATGGGTTTGCGATAGATATTTGTTTCTATCCTCTTAGTGCACATGTTGAAACTCAGTTCCACATCCAAGAAGTGTATGGTGTCAGGCCGCCACTCATAGGTAAATTGGATATCGGGAATACAAGAATTTAGATATCCTACAAAATCTCTGGCTTCCAGTTCAGAGAAGGTGCCAATGAAGATCAGGTCATCAATAAATCTCTTATAGTACAGTATCCTCGCTGAGTGGGGGTTCACGTGTCCTAGCAAATACTTATATTCCATCCAGCCCATAAATAAGTTCGCATATGAGGGGGCGAATTTCGCCCCCATGGCTGTGCCTTTTAGCTGGACATAGTGGACCCCCTCAAAGCGAAAATAATTGTGCTCAAGAAGAAATTTAGTAGCCAGGACAATAAACTCTTTGGTTTCGTTAGAATATTCGGTTAACAAATCTAGAAAAAACTTCAAAGCCTCTAAACCCAATGAATGTGGTATTGACGTATACAGCGCTATGACATCAACTGTCAGCCATGTCATACCTTCCACCACCTGCACAGTATCCACAAGGTTGAGTATGTGGGTAGTATCTCTTAAAAAACTGGGAAGTGACATAACCAGCGGCTGCAGGATACAGTCTATCCACTCTGATAGATGTTCAAAGAATGACCCAATTCCAGCAACAATAGGTCGTCCCTTAACTTGCTCCAAACTCTTGTGGATCTTGGGCAGGTGGTGGAATATAGGTACCACAGGATCAGGGACAAACAAAAACTCAAAGGTACTTTGATCAATAATGCCCAGATACAGAGCATCATCAAGAATGGATTTCAATCTATTCTGATACAATCTAGTAGGATTACTTCTGAGTGCTTTATATGAGGCGACATCACTCAACTGACGTATGGCTTCATTCACATACATGTCCCTGTCCATTACCACAATATTGCCGCCCTTATCGGCCTGTTTGACCACTATTGACAAGTTCTTTTAGCTAGGTAGTTATTAAATAGTTAATAACTATTTAATAACTATTCTAACTAGCTAAAATAAATACAAAGTTACCTGTAAAATAAATATAAATCCTAAGATAGCTACAATATAATTTATATTGTAGCTATCTTAGGGTTTATTTTACAGGTAAGTATTTAGTTTTAAATAGGAATAATTTATTAAAGTATAGTGTAGTGTTAGGTGTAATTGTAACTTAGGTTAGGATTTATTTTACAGGTAAATTTCAGTTTATTTTAGATAGGTAAGCTATTAAATAGTTAATAACTATTTAATAGCTATTGTACCTAGTTAAAATAAATTGAAAGTTGCCTGTAAAATAAAAATAAATCCTAAGATAGCTACAATATAATTATTATTTATATTGTAGCTATATTAGGGTTTATTTTAAAGGTAAGTATTTAGTTTTAAATAGGATTAATTTAGTTAATAATAAAAATATTATTTAGATTTATTTAATTAATATTTAAGTTAGGGGGGCGTTAGGGTTAGTGTTAGACTTAGGTTTAGGGGTTAATAATTTTATTACAGTGGCGACGTAGTGGGGGGCAGGATAGGGGTTAATAAATTTATTATAGGTGGCGACGGTGTAGGGGGGGCAGATTAGGGGTTAATAAATTTATTATAGGTGGCGACGGGGTCAGGGAGCGGCGGTTTAGGGGTTAATATGTATAGAGTAGCTTGCGGTGGGCTCCGGGAGCGGCGGTTTAGGGGTTAATTGCGGTGGGCTCCGGGACCGGCGGTTTAGGGGTTAATATGTATAGAGTAGCTTGCGGTGGGCTCCGGGAGCGGCGGTTTAGGGGGTAATAACTTTATTTAGTTGCGGCGGTGTAGGGGGGACAGATTAGTGGTGTTTAGACTCGGGGTACATGTTAGGGTGTTAGGTGCAGACAGCTCCCATAGAAATCAATGGGATGTCTGTCAGCAGCGAACTTGTACTTTCGCTATGGTCAGACTCCCATTGATTCCTATGGGATCCACCGCCTCCAGGGGTGGCGGTTTGAAAACCAGGTATGCTGGGCCATAAAAGTGCCGAGCGTACCTGCTAGTCATTTGATAACTAGCAAAAGTAGTGAGATTGTGCCGAACTTGTGTGCGGAACATCTGGAGTGACGTAAGAATCGATCTGTGTCGGACTGAGTCCGGCGGATCGAAGTTTACGTCACAAAATTCTACTTTTGCCAGTCTCGAGCCTTTGATAACTAAGGCGAATCAGCCTCGCCACAAATACGCTGCGGAATTCCAGCGTATTTGAGGTTGACGGCTTGATAACTAGGCCCCATGCTGTTGTCTTTTTAACAAGCCATGCTTTGTGCTTTTAGCATGCATAGTACAGAGCAGAACTAGTAAAGAAGATAATTTATTTCACACAAGATTGAGTATTGCAGGTTTCAGTCTTTAACACAGTACAAACAAAGGTCACCACTGCGTTTCATGGCTCTATGTTTATCTGGCTGTTTCACCAAGGCTAATGCCTGGCTGCTATGAGATCCCAGCTTGCATTTTGCAGTACCCAGATGTGCATTTAGAATGTGAGTGTATGAACACATTTATAAAATTAAAGGAATATGAAACAGTGATTCTATAGCAATGGTTTTAAAACCTGTCCTCAGGCTTCCCTAACAGGCCAGATTTTCAGGATTACCTTGGGTGAGAGCTGGTAAAATAACCATGCTTACTATGCAGCTGATTTTTTCACCTGTGCTCTAGTTCAGATATCCTCAAAATCTGGCCTGTTTGGGAGGTTTGTGGACAGGTTTGAAAATCAGTGTCTTTTAGTGAACCAAAAATATGTTAAATCAAAGTAAACATAAAAAGAGAAAAACATTTGTTTTCTTTTAAAATGAGCACTTGGAAATTCTCAGTGTAGCCACTGCTGCAGGGAGATAAGGAGCTACCATTCTAAAACATCAACTGTCACATGATTTTATTACAGCAAAAATCCTCTACTGAGTAGGGGCAAGAAACTACCTGGAACTAGTGCAAGTGTCTCCTACCAACAGCTTCAAAGGTGAAGCTACACCTTTTCCTTCCTGTAGAAACCACAGTCCCCTCTTGGGGCTGTGACAGGAAATAATAGACCCTGCACAAATTAAGTTTAAAAAAGAAATTAAGAGTAAAACCCTTTTAAAATGATGAATAACACATATTGCAATGGTTTCTACTAAGTATAACACACTGCTTAGTGCTATTTTATTATAACAATGAAACAGACTGTTTTATATCTCTTTAAATACTAGCACTATTATAGTAGCTACATACTAATTATAAGGATCAGTGAACCTAACATTTTAACATTCAAATAGAAGAACACATTTTTCTTTTGACATTTGATATGTCATTATTCAAATGTCTCTACAGAATGAGTGATAACATTCAAGTATTATATTTAAATATTGATTTCCATAAATCTATGTCATATAATTGTTTTCATTGGAAGAAACTTCAACCTAAAAGTTATTTATCAGGTAACTAGAATATTAGAGACCTGCCAGTTATGGGGATAAAAAAGATTTATATTGTGCATTTGTTTGTATAATCAATTACATCATGTGAAGAGCTGTTACAGGAAATTGTTGAATAATTTTTGGTAAACTAAAGCTATCAGAAAAAATAATTTAAACCATGTTATATGTATTTGATACAAAAATGAACGTAAGTGGTACTTCTTTAAAGGGACATAAAATACTTTGATACTGCAATATATATGTTTAATTCTTCGTTGTAAAATACCTTTGCATTAATCATTTTCCCCCTTTTTTCTGTAATTTAAAGAGACATGAAACCCAATTATTTTTTTTCATGATTCAGATAGAGAATCCAAATTTTAAAAAGTTTCCAATTTACTTACTGTGATGAGAGCAGGATGTGATGTCACTAGTTTGGGGGCGGGGCTTAGGTCCGGTTGTCTGTGTCACAGTTAGTTAGTGAAATCAACCTGACTAAATGTATGTTTCTGTGCTCTGTAATAAAATAGAGTTGTACCATCATTGCTGTGTCCTGCATGCGTCCTACATCTCATGACATGGTGTCAGAAGTTCTGGCCTGCGCTTCTGTTCCTAATCGATGACGATGTCAAAGTTTACCCCACCTGAGCCTTTTGACTTCTCTCAGCCTGCAGCTTGGCCCACATGGCGTCAGCGGTTTCAGCGCTTCAGGATTGCTTCCAAGCTGGACAAGGAGAGTAGTGAAGTACAAGTTAATTCTCTTTTACAGGGAGTGCAGAATTATTAGGCAAATGAGTATTTTGACCACATCATCCTCTTTATGCATGTTGTCTTACTCCAAGCTGTATAGGCTCGAAAGCCTACTACCAATTAAGCATATTAGGTGATGTGCATCTCTGTAATGAGAAGGGGTGTGGTCTAATGACATCAACACCCTATATCAGGTGTGCATAATTATTAGGCAACTTCCTTTCCTTTGGCAAAATGGGTCAAAAGAAGGACTTGACAGGCTCAGAAAAGTAAAAAATAGTGAGATATCTTGCAGAGGGATGCAGCATTTTTAAAATTGCAAAGCTTCTGAAGCGTGATCATCGAACAATCAAGTGCTTCATTCAAAATAGTCAACAGGGTCGCAAGAAGCGTGTGGAAAAACCAAGGCGCAAAATAACTGCCCATGAACTGAGAAAAGTCAAGCGTGCAGCTGCCAAGATGCCACTTGCCACCAGTTTTGCCATATTTCAGAGCTGCAACATCACTGGAGTGCCTAAAAGCACAAGGTGTGCAATACTCAGAGACATGGCCAAGGTAAGAAAGGCTGAAAGACGACCACCACTAAACAAGACACACAAGCTGAAACGTCAAGACTGGGCCAAGAAATATCTCAAGACTGATTTTTCTAAGGTTTTATGGACTGATGAAATGAGAGTGAGTCTTGATGGGCCAGATGGATGGGCCCGTGGCTGGATTGGTAAAGGGCAGAGAGCTCCAGTCCGACTCAGACGCCAGCAAGGTGGAGGTGGAGTATTGGTTTGGGCTGGTATCATCAAAGATGAGCTTGTGGGGCCTTTTCGGGTTGAGGATGGAGTCAAGCTCAACTCCCAGTCCTACTGCCAGTTTCTGGAAGACACCTTCTTCAAGCAGTGGTACAGGAAGAAGTCTGCATCCTTCAAGAAAAACATGATTTTCATGCAGGACAATGCTCCATCACACGCGTCCAAGTACTCCACAGTGTGGCTGGCAAGAAAGGGTATAAAAGAAGAAAATCTAATGACATGGCCTCCTTGTTCACCTGATCTGAACCCCATTGAGAACCTGTGGTCCATCATCAAATGTGAGATTTACAAGGAGGGAAAACAGTACACCTCTCTGAACAGTGTCTGGGAGGCTGTGGTTGCTGCTGCATGCAATGTTGATGGTAAACAGATCAAAACACTGACAGAATCCATGGATGGCAGGCTTTTGAGTGTCCTTGCAAAGAAAGGTGGCTATATTGGTCACTGATTTGTTTTTGTTTTGTTTTTGAATGTCAGAAATGTATATTTGTGAATGTTGAGATGTTATATTGGTTTCACTGGTAAAAATAAATAATTGAAATGGGTATATATTTGTTTTTTGTTAAGTTGCCTAATAACTATGCACAGTAATAGTCACCTGCACACACAGATATCCCCCTAAAATAGCTAAAACTAAAAACAAACTAAAAACTACTTCCAAAAATATTCAGCTTTGATATTAATGAGTTTTTTTGGGTTCATTGAGAACATGGTTGTTGTTCAATAATAAAATTAATCCTCAAAAATACAACTTGCCTAATAATTCTGCACTCCCTGTATACTCTATGGGGAAAGATGTGGAGCCTGTGTTCAATGCTTTTACTTTCCAAGAAGGGGAAGAATTTAACTTTGATATAGTTATGGATAAACTCAGTGCCCACTTTGTGACCAAAAGAAATGTGATTCATGAGAGAGCTTGTTTTCACAAACATAATCAGCGTGTGGGAGAATCTGTGGAGTCATTTGTGCGCAGCCTGTATGAACTAGCTGAATTTTGTGAGTTTGGTGTTGCTAAAGAAGAGCAAATCAGAGACAGAATAGTTATTGGAATTGCAGATGCTGAAGTCTCACTGAATGATCAGAGTTTTATATGCCCGGCCAGAGATAAAAGATGCAGAAAATGTAACAGAATGGGCCATTTTGAAGTGGTGTGTAAAACTGAATACATTAAGGAGATGCAGGTGGACAGTGACCAAGAGGGTCAGAAAGTGTCTTTTGTGGGGTCTGTTGTGGAACGGCCAAGCTCAGAGGAAGATTGGAAGGTTACTTTTACTGTAATTGGAGACAAAGTTGATTTTAAGATTGACACAGGAGCAGATATCACTGTAATGTCTTTTGCTGCATTTATGAAACTGCCTCGACATTGTTTGTGCGGGGAAATTTCTTGCCAGCTGTGAGTACAAGCAAAGAAAATTCACCATGTGGGTGCATGTGATTTGAGGCCAAGGTGTTAGCAATTTATTGAGCAGAAAAGCAGCCTGTGATTTGGGCCTCGTGGCCAGAGTAAATGAGATCTCCGAAGATATGTTTGGCGAATTGGGCCTACTGAATTGCAAGCCAGTTCGTATAGCACTTAAAAGTGACGCAGTCCCATACAGTATTTCTACTCCTTGTAGAATTCCGTTCCCGCTCATGCCTCAAGTGGAGAAGGGGCTTATGCGCATGAAGTCTATGGGGGTTATGGAAGAGGTTGTTGAAGCAACTGACTGGTGTGCCCCCATTGTTCCGGTTGCAAAGAAAAATGGAAAGGTGCGCATCTTGTTGGACCTGAAAAGGTTGAATGAGGCAGTGAGGAGAGAGAGATTTGTGCTGCCGACATTAGAAGACATAGCTCCAAAGTTGGCTGGGGCGAAGTTCTTTTCTACATTAGACGCTTCTAGCGGCTTTTGGCAGATCCCCCTGGATCCAAAGTGCCGCAAACTGACTACCTTTATCACACAGGTAGGTCGGTTTTGCTTCTGCAGACTCCCCTTCGGGATATCCTCTGCCCCAGAAATTTTTCAAAGGGAATGACCACGGGGGCACGGCAGTCGTCATGGATGACATTCTGGTGTATGGGTTTTGCTTCTGCAGACTCCCCTTCGGGAGTCATGTTAGAAGGGAAAGTTCAGACTTCAGAGTTTTTTCACTGCGCAGCCGCGCACATCTAATGTCAATAAAATAAAGCGTCTCCACCACCACTACAACAGTTTTTAATATTCACATATTGGGGCCTATCTATCAAGCTCCGTACGGGCCCGTGTTTCTAAAGAGCCTGCAGGCTCGCCAGAAACGCCAGTTATGAAGCAGCAGTATAATGATCGCTGCTCCATAACCCTGTCTGCCTGCTCTGATGAGGCGGACAGGAATCGCTGGAATTTAACCCGATCAAGTACGATCGGGTTGATTGACACCCCCCTGCTGGTGGCCAATCCGCAAGTCTGCAGGGGGCGGCATTGCACCAGCAGCTCACAAGAGCTGCTGGTGCAATGCTGAATACGGAGAGCGTATTGCTCTCCGCATTCAGCGATGTCTGTCGGACCTGATCCGCACTGTCGGATCAGGTCCGACAGACATATGATAAATAGGCCTCTATGAGTAATGTTGAGATTAGATGTGCGCGGCTGAGCAGTGAAAAACATTGTCTAATTGAAGCAAAAATGACCCCATAGAAATGTAATAAAACCATGTTTAACTGCGCATCTACATGGCCACTTTAATTAAAAATGCTAGTAATTTAGTTCTCCCTCATCGAGATTTGCTCCCTGAATCTGCGCATGCTTCTAATTACGTAATTGCATTCCACATATTCTTTTCAAACAAATGTGTAGTGCGATTACGTAACTGTGCACATGTGCACATCCAGGTAGCTAATTTCGACGGAACCACCAGGCCTATTACCTGAGAGAACTTATGCATCAGTGTTATCTGACATGAATATTGTAGCGTGTACTATACTACCTCACGCAGGATGAATATTAAACATTGACTGCTTGCATTTTTTAATAGCAGTGTTTTTCAGCAGTTTTAACATACAGGGTGAATTTGAACATGTTTAGAATGCATTATCACCTCTTTTCTTGTAAACAGCCAAACTCTACCCACCACTTGCTTTATTTGGAGGAGACAATCTATTGTTAGTGGAAAAGACACAGCTAGCCACAGTCATTATGTCAGTAAACTCTCAATTGCTTCACAGTTATCTTCTTATCTTTTCTGAAGCCAATGTGGGGCAGTTATAAGGTAGGGTGGGACTTGTGAAGTTTGCCATGTGCACAATTCTCAGAACTAAAAAATCCTCAATTTTC
The DNA here is from genome assembly GCF_027579735.1 of Bombina bombina. Classification (NCBI taxonomy): domain Eukaryota; kingdom Metazoa; phylum Chordata; class Amphibia; order Anura; family Bombinatoridae; genus Bombina; species Bombina bombina. The sequence goes on along the minus strand of NC_069501.1, from coordinate 1,192,431,512 downwards.
AGATTTAAATTACAGGAAAAAAGGGGAGGGGATCAAGTTTATGCAAGTATATTGCAAAGTTATTTTTTTACTACACATAAATGAACTTTTTTTTATTATTGAGGGTTGTTACAAGGCCTACAAATGACTGGAGTAACAAGGCATATACAATACAAAATAATAAAGAATCATCAGATACAAAGGAACATTACAGATTTTACATATAGATTAATAAGAAACCAGCAAGTTTCATAGAATACAAAGAAGAATTCACAGCTAAATATCTTTAGAAAGAGACATATAAAATAAATATGCCATTGAAATTAAAAATTTTGAGTTTCACAAGAATCTACTTTTGGACCTTCACTACCTATAAAACTTTGGTGTTGACAGAAAGTACTTTAAAAATAAGGAGACCACTTTTTGTATTCTAACTGCAAACCTCTTTTTTTATAATGATCAGGTATAGGACCCTGATGAAGTGCCTCATGGGCAGGAAACACATTGGACAGCTAACTCTGTTGGGTGTATAGTGTGCCTGTACCCTGTTTGCCCTGTTATTGTTTTTAATGCAGACCGAATAAAGTTTTTCTTTTTAAGGAATATACGCTTTGCTCAATATTCCCCAGCTGGTTAAGAGACTGTTTTCAGCAATTTCAATATTTTGTTTGTGAAGCCAAGGAAAGGGCTTTCCTTTTACCCAGCAGCGCAACAGTGGAAACTTCAAGGTCGAGAGATACGGCGTTAAAGGAGGGCAGTTACCTACGAATGGAAACAAGGTAATCTTTCACCGACTATACTGGGTGACTGTTGACGAAGACAGTAATGAGCAAGTTCCATACTCTGGAAACATAAATAGAAAGTAAGTGAATCTTTCTTGCTTCACTTATGTTTATACAAACTCGCTACAAATCCGTCTTCTTACTCATAAGTTGATCATTTAATACCGCCCCCTGTGATACAGTCACGCTTCAATACAAGAGTTTTAAACTCCAGACCTGTGATAGCTTTTCCAAAATCTTACTAAGGCTAGTGAAGGGGCTGTGATATACAACATTAGCAGTACAAATACAACAAAGCATTGACATTTTTGTGCACAGCTTGCTACATCTGAACTTTATACAAAACCCTCACACAATTTGCCATATTGTGTATGCATTTGATCACAAGTATATACAAAGAGAATAAGTGGATAAGCACTGTGTCTATACATATGAACATCTAGCAGCTATTATAGGCAGAAAGTATAACAAATTTAATTTAGAGACTACATTTAATACATTCCAGAGTACACTATAAGTCTATAATAGTACACTATAAGTCTTTTAATAGGTGGTCATTTAAAGTAGCTGACCAATGTGTAGGAGTCCCAAGAGGAAACATTATAATGTAAAGTAAAAGGCCAATGTTCTAAATGGTATACCGAGTCTAATTAAAGGGAGTATATCCCTGCAGGCATAAAACTCCATACTGGGATTAAAGTCACTGTGTTAACTCATTCCTGACGTCTATGACAGTGGAGCATTCCCTGTAGATAGGTCTTTCTCCTCTGCTGTAGGCAGTTAATGTCATTGTTACCATGAAGATGAACAATAAAAGGGTAAGGTACAGATCAGACCTGACTTGATACCTTGTACCCCTCTTCCATCTTCACTCAGGAAAGACTTCAGGATAATGTCTCCAAGATTCTGAGTGAAGCAGGGGTAAAAAAATACTTCAGTTATGGCATGTCTGTACTCTCAAGGGTTAATCTCTCAGCCATAACTGCCCTCATGCGTCGCAGGGACCCTGTCTCTTAGCCTCCTATTCCTCAGGCTCAGTTACCTCTAACCTTAGAAAGCTCTGACTCGGCTGATTTTCTGTGTGAGGATGAAGTCTCCTCTGAGGACTTTGATCCTATACCTGAGCCTGAGGCTGATTCCACATTTAGATTTAAAGTGGATCATATCTGCTTCTTACTTCAGGAAGTTTTGAATACCTTGGAGCTATCAGAACCAAATCCAGAGGATTTCAAACCTGTGAATAAGTTGAATCAAGTTTTAAAAGCTCTGCCTAAAGTGCCTAAGGCATTTGAAGCACCAGACTTGGTTACAGACTATATAGCCAAAGAATGGAAGAAACCACATATTCCTTTTGCACTTTGAAACACGTTCAAAAGAATGTATCCACTTTCAGAGAAGAAAGGTTGATGGAGTTATGTCCATCTTAGCTAGATGCACTTCTATTCCTATGGAGGATAGCTCTTTATTTAGGGATCCAATGAATCGCAAATCAGAGTTTTTGCTTAGGAAATTATTCTCCCAATCGGCTCTTCAGCTTAACCTTGCAGAAGCAATCACCTTTGTGGCTGTTGTGGTGTCCTTATTGTGTGATTCTCTTTCTCAGATGATTTCTGATCAATCTTCTGAGGGCATTACCAACTGCATTAAAGTCCTGAAAATGGCTAATGATTTAATTTGTGATGCAGTCTTTGACATCATCACAATTGCTGAAAAAATAAGTCCATTGCTTTTTTCTTAAGTAAAGCTTTATGGCTAAAATCGTGGTCAGCTAACATGGTTTTGAAGAATAGGCTATTATCAGTCCCTTTTGAAGGGAAGATTATTTTTGGTTCAGAATTAGATTCTGTTATCAAAACTGTCACTGGGGGAAAAGGGCTTTTCTACCTCAGGACAAGAAATCTAAGGGGAAGTACAAACAAACAAATTGTTTTTGTCCCTTTCACTCCCCTAGAGATCAAAAGTCCCCTTCCAACCAAAAATCTGAATCCTGCAATCCTTCCTGGAAACCAGGATCTTCTTGGTCTAAAAACAAACAGACTGAAAAGCCCAACTCCAATCTGCATGAAGGAATGGCCCCCTCACCAGAATATCTTCTGGTAGGGGGCAGATTGATTTGGTTTCGCTCAGTTGAGGATCACTCCAACCTCTTTATTGTCTAAAAGAAGGAAGGCACTTACATCCTATCCTGTACTTAAAACTATGAACAAATTTGTTCCAGTACCCTCTTTCAAAATGGTAACGATCCATAACATCTTGCCTCTTATTCAGGAGGGTCAATTTATAACAACTATAGATTTAAAATATACATATGTGCATATTCCAATTCACAAGGATTATTTCCAGTTTCTAAGGTTTGCTTTTCTAAACAAGCATTACTTTTTTGGGCCCTCCCCTTCGGTCTGGCCACAGCCCCTCTCATCTTCATGAAGGTATTAGGGGCTTTCTTAGCAGTGATCAGAGTTCAGAGAATCCAGGGGAATGGTCTCTTCATCAGGGCATATTCGATCAATTAGTTCTGAGGTCTTACAGAAATAGATCTCATGGCAGCCAAATTGAACTGCAAACTTCTGATTTATTGCACAAAGTCAAGAGATCCAAGAGCTTATATGATAGATGCTCTAATCTGCCCTTGGAACCTTTGTCTGGCCTAACTATTTCCTTTGTTTTTCTTCCAAGAGTTATTGCAAGAATCAAACAGGAATTGGCATTTTGTAATTCTCATAGCTCTAGCATGGCCCCGCAAAACCTGGTATGCAGACCTAATACAGATGTTATCACTTCCTCCATGGGCTCTACCCTGAAGGAAAGATCTGCTGTCTCAAGGACCCTTGTATCATCCGGATCTCAATCTCTGAATGTCATGGTGTGGACTAGTTCTAAAAAAACAGAGGTTTTCCACGCATAGAATTTACAATAAGATTTAGAATGATGTTCTTCTAGAGGTTTATCTTACAAATCATTTGTAATCCTTAGATCTCTTCAGTTCCTTCAAGATGGATTAGATAAGGGATTATGGTCTAGTTTTTTAAGGGTCAGATTTCGGCATTATCGGTTTTGTTTCACAAAAGAATGGCCAAATTTCCTGATGTTCAAACTTTTGTCCAAACCTTGGGGAGAATTCACCCTGTTATTAGACCCATTTCTCCATCTTGGAATTTGAATCTGGTTCTTTCTGTTCTACAAGATCCCCCATTTGAACCTATTTACTGCTTGGACCTAAAGTTATTTTCATGGAAAGTTCACTTTCTTCTACCCATTTATTCCACTAGAAGAGTTTTTGAATTATTTGCCATGCCTTCTAATCACCCTTTCTTGATTTTTCATCAAAATATAGCGGTCCTCCAGACTAAATATGATTTTCTACCAAAGATATTAATCAGGAAATTGTTGTGCCTTCACTGTGCTCAAATCCTTCTAACCCTATAGGATGTCTACTTCACAATTTGGATGTAGTCAGAGCCTTAAAATTCTATCTACTAGAGCTGTATCTACTTCTTGGGCCTTCAAAAATGACGCCTCCTTGGAATAGATTTGCAAAGCGGCAACTTGGTCTTCTCTTCATACCTTTTCTAAATGTTATCATTTTTATATTTGTGCTTCTTCTGAAGCTGCTTTTGGCAGGAAAGTACTTCAGGCCGCAGTGTCCAGCAAATAGGAACTGACATAATTTTGTCCCACCCATCCTTAACATGGACTTTCAGCTTGAGTGTTGTATCCCACATGTTATGGACACCTATGGACTCTCCTCATCTTACGAAAGAGAACAGAATTTATACTTAAACAATAAATTTCTTTCAGGATGAGAAGAATCCATAGGGCACATTCACATTTTTACTAGATGGGCAATAGTTCTTATTTGCTCCTCTTAACCCTGCGTTCTGTCTTTCCTACCTTTTCTATCTCTCTCCTCTGCTTGGCTATAAGTAAACTGAATGGGGAGAGGAAGTACAAAGGAATGAAAGCTCTTGTGAGGGTTGTTGACCTCCTCATGGTGGCAGGAAATATATCCCACATGTTATGCACACCTGTGGACTCTCCTCATCTCGGAAGAAAGAAATTTATCAGTAATTATAAATTCTGGAGCCAAAATTTTATTGGCGACCAAAATCCATTTTGTTGATACTTTTTGACAGTTCTTTGCCATTTTACACTTAAGTACCTACAGAATTGGTCTTCTTGACATCTTTGAGAAAATTTGGAATAATTATGATATGTTGCACATCTATAAGACATTCTGAAATGGCCAAAGACAACATTTTAGAGGTGCATTTGTACTTAAAGGGACACTGAACCCAAATATTTTCTTTTGTGACTCGGATAGAGCATGCAATTTTAAGCCATTTTCTAATTTACTCCTATTATGAAATTTTCTTTGTTCTCTTGCTATCTTTATTTGAAAAAGAAGGCATCTAAGCTAAGGAGCCAGCCAATTTGTGGTTTAGAACCCTGGATAGCACTTGTTTATTGGTGGGTGAATTTATCCACCAAGCAGCAAGAACAACCCAGGTTGTTCACCAGAAATGGGACGGTTTCTAAACTTATCTTCTTGCTTTTCAAATAAAGATACCAAGAGTATGAAGAAAATTAGATAATAGGAGTAAATTAGAAAGTTGCTTAAAATTGCATGCTCTATCTGAATGGCAAAAGAAAAAAAATTGGGTTCAGTGTCCCTTTAAGGTCTAGATTGTTTTAAAGCTGTATAGTCCATCTGCAGTGGACAGGATGCAAACTTACATATGTATATGAATTCATGGACCAAGGTCACCAGAAAGCGCCCAGGGACAATGCAAACAAAGGGTAATCTCAAGCATCTTCACCATCAGAGTTCATTGGACCCCATCAATCCACACCCACCACCAGCACTGCATCATCCTAAGTAATCTAATTGACTAAACTAGACTTGTGCGCAATCAAAAATTTGGTTCGCTTTGTTTTGATTCGAGTCGCAAAAAAATTTGGTTTGAGACATTCATAATAATTCGGTATGTGCCGACTTGCGCCTACCTACCAAGGATCCACATGCAGCATCCACAAAACTGAACAAAAAACCTGGGACTGTTCATGCCGGCAGAGGGGTAAACTGGTTTGTCCCCACTCTTACTAGACTAGGTGTGGGGTAAATAGCGCTGATGTGCAGCGGATGTTTGTCGCTAAGAACTCATACATTTGGGTTTCCACTTCTCGCCTATAGACATCAGTTATGTTAAGTGTATATACGAGTTTATGTTTGATAAATTTCATTACTCTGTTCAAGCGGCTTTATGGTTTCTCACTACATGTTTCATATTTTATATGCCTAGTGCCTCTATATATATCTTTACCAATAACTATGCGACACCATATATAGGTCCTGCATAAGGAGGGCATATTCCTGGGATAACCCAGGAACAATTTTACATTAGATGTCACCTAACAGACTTTTTGAATTGTTGTGCATAGTTCACATTTTCAGGGCTCTCCTATCGCAGCTGAATATGCTTATGAGGCTGCTATTAACTGATTTGACTATGGCCAGTTTATATATATATATGTCACTGCTTAACATGATGATGTATTGTAGGTTGCTTTTTATTTCCTTTTTTTTTTTTCTCTTCTTTGACTGCATGTTGAATGTGAATGTTCACACACCCATATCTTGTGTCATGTTCCTTTTTGGTGTTAAGCGGCCACTAAGGCTAACATTTTTATATCCTCTATTTGGCTATAGGTAATTTGTAATGAGTTATCGATTGAGCATAATTTATTCCATGCATTCAGAGAGTGTTCTTTTGCATTGCTTTACAAGGTACATGGACTGGTGTATGCATTTTTTTATATGTTGTAGTTTGCTAATATCAAGTGCCCAAAATCAGGCATATCACATTTCTAATTTTATAGTCTAGGTCATACCACTACCTCAATCTTGTAGGTCCAAAGAGACTGATATAAGTGCTGCTTGAATCTTGTTAACAATGCTGTGGGTCTTTAATGCTACCTTAGTTCGCTATTTTCTGTTACCATGTGGTTGGCAGATGACTTTCATACCAATAGCTGCAGACATCTGGTTCTTACACCTCGCCTGTGGGTTAGTAGGGAGCCCCGGGTGAGACAATTGTTTAGGTGCATTTGAAACTAATGTCACAGCGGTTATATAACTGTGGTGTACGAGGGTCACTGATACTATACCTTTAACGATAATGATAAACCTTGTATATGCGCTTGTCCAGTTTGGGGGTTTGAGGGGGCCCTCGATAGGTACAAGTATATATTGCTATTGTACCCTTTTATATCATTATCCTTTTTACTATTGCTCGTGACAACCCTTACATCACATGTGTTCCTCTTTCTAGGCCAGTGGCCAGGGTCTGGAGGGAGCCCACATAAAGGAAGTTTAACACGTGAACACGCCAACCTAGGATTAATTAATATACACTCTTATATACAGTGAGGAGAAGGGCTAGCTTAAGCTACTTAGTCTAATTATTTTATATGACAAGACCCCATTGCTTGGTAGATGGGTCCTAGACTCAACGATAAGCCTAGTGCTATGTTATCTATAATACTCTAGGGCGTGCTAAACCAGAAGGTAATCCAAGGAAATAATATTATGTTTAAGACAAGTAACACTTATTTTTAATTCTTATACTGTGTTATGCTTACTCACCATTATGTTTAGTCCCACAGAATGCTCTGCACTAGTTCGCCTCCTCCCTCCCCATTTATAGAACCCATACTAGGGTTCAAACTAGGTGGACTATTTTTGCCACAAACTTTATTTTTGTTATTTTACAGGAACACTATCTCCCCATTGTCTAGAATTAATTTGTTTATCATTTGTTTCTATTTATGGATATATCTTTATGTGCTGTATCTGCGTTCATTATTTTTGGATATGTGTACTTGAACGTCTTGTTTATATTTATCAGGGGTCCTGCGTGTCCCCAATTGTTATCACTAATCCTTATACTCAATAAAAAAAACTTATTAAAAAAAATAAAAAAATAAAAATTATTCGGTATGTGTCGGTAATTTGGTTTTCGGGATTTATTTGTGTCATTCCAAATTTTGAAATTCGGATTCAATCGAAACCGTAACTGAATTATTATTAATGTCGGACCAAATCGTTATTACGGACCGAATCGTTATTTCTAACTAATGTTCCAGCCATTGCAGAAAAAAATTATGTTAAACCGCCGCCACCCACACCGCCACTAAATAAAGCTATTAACCCCTAAATCGCCATCCCCCCAGATCACTAACACTACCTAAACCTATTAACCCCTAAACCACCGCCTCCCCACATCGCAGAAACTAACTAAATCACAAAATAAAAATATTAACCCCTAAACCGCAGTTCCCCGACATCGCGGACACAAACTAAACCTATTAACACCTAAACCGCACCCCCAGATCGCCAACACTACCTAAACCTATTAACCCCTAAACCGCCGTTCCCAAACATCATCAACACTAAATAAATCACTAAATAAAGTATTAACCCCTAAACCACCGTTTCCAAACATCGCAGACACTAACTAAACCTAGTAACCCCTAAACCGCAGTTCCCCAACATCACTGACACTAACTAAACCTATTAACCCCTAAACTGCACCCCCCACATTGCTAGGATTGAAATGCAAGGTACCCCTTTTATACTGGGGGTACCATTGCATTCCTATTGGCTGAAAAATTTAGATCAGCCAATAGGAATGAGAGCTGCTCATTCCTATTGGCTGTTCGAATCAGCCAATAGGAATGAGAGCTGCTTAAATCCTATTGGCTGATTTGAACAGCTAATAGGATTTAAGCAGCTCTTATTCCTATTGGCTGATTCAAAATTTTAAGCCAATAGGAATGCAATGGTACCCCCAGTATAAAAGGGGTACCTTGCATTTCAATTCTCAGTGTGCGGCGGACGATCGCATGAAGAGGACCTCCACGTCTGATCGATGGACCTCCACCTCCGCAGGGATGAAGAAGATGCCGGTCCCTCGATGGATGAAGATGGAGCTGCCTGGATGAAGATGGCCCCTCCGCCTCCACGCATCGGCTGCTCCGCCTCCGCAGGGAGGAAGAAGATGCCGGTCCTATGATGGATTAAGATGGAGCCGCCTGGATGAAGATGGAGCCGCCGGGATAAAAATTGTTCAAGTGGGACTTCAGCAACTGTGAGTGCCTAAAGAGGGGTTAGTGTTAGGTTTTTTTAAGCTTTTTTTTTTTTTTAGATTAGGGTAATGGGCACTCTTAAAAGAGCTGAATGTCCTTTTAAGGGCAGTAAAAGAGCTGAATGCCCATACAAATGCCCCTTTCAAATGCCCATACAAATGCCCTTTTTATTTTGTGGATTGGGGGGGTGGGGGTTTGTAATGTTAGTGGGTCTTTGTATGTTTGTTTAGAAAAATAGCTGATTTCTTTAGGGCAATGCCCTACAAAAGGCCCTTTTAAGGGCTATTGGTAGTTTATTATAAATTAGGTTTCTTTTATTTTGGGGGGGTTTCTTTAAAATGGGTATTAGAATAGGAATAATTGTTATTATTTTGGATAATTTGTTTGTTATTTTGTGTAATGTTTTTTTTTTTGTTTTGGGGTGTTTTTTTTTTTTAGAATAGATATTTTTTATTTTTAATGGGCAGCACAAGAGCTGAATGCCCTTTAAAGGGCAATTCCCATACAAATTCCCTTTTCAGGGCAATGGGTAGATTAGGTTTTATTTTATTTTTATTTTGTGGGTTTGGGGGCGGGGGTTTGTATACTGTTAGGTGGTGTTTGTTGTTCTTTTGTAGGAAAAGAGCTGAATTATTTAGGGCAATGCCCTACAAAAGGCAAAATGCCCTTTTAAGGGCCCTTGGTAGTTTATTATAGAAATTTTATTTTTTTATTTTGGGTTTCTTTTTGTTTTGTTTTTTTAAAACGGGGTATTAGAATAGGAATGATTTTTATTGTTTTGGATCATTTCGTTTGTTATTTTTTGTAATAGTAGTTTTTTTTGTAATTTTAGTGTTTTTTTATTTTGTAATGGTAGTTTTTTTTATTTTGTAATGTTAGGTTTTAGTGTAAGGCAGCTAATAACCATCAACCTTAACAAATTATTTGTTTAATACAAAGGGAGACGTCCCATATTTGAATATATTGTTTCTGTAGTTGTTTCCAACAATACTTTCCTGCTATAAATTCTGTTACTGTTTTAATGAATTTTTGATTAACTGCATGTTTTTTAAGCTATTTTGCAAATAAATTACACTTATTAAAATAATAATCTCCATATCATCCTTTAAGCTTTTCTAGAGCTCCTAAACCATATAAATTTGATAGTGTTAGGTTTAGGGTTAGGGTTATGGTTAGGGTTAGGTTTAAAGTTAGGGGGTGTTAGGTTTAGGGGTTAATATAGATTAATTTAGGTTGTTACTATGTGGGGGGCAGCGGTTTAGAGGTTAATAGGTTTAGTTAGTTTTGGCAATGTGGTTGGGGCTGCGGTTTAGGGGTTAATAGGTTTAGTTCGGGTTGGCGATGTGGGGGGGTGCGGTTTAGGGGTTAATAGCTTTATTTAGTGGCGGCGATGTTTGGGAACGGCAGTTTAGGAGTTATTATGTTTAGTTAGTGTTGGGACAGCAGTTTAGGGGTTAATAGATTTAGTTATTGTCTGCGACATTAGGGAATGGTGGTTTAGGGTTTAGTAGCTTTACTTTAGACTAAGAGTTAGTGTCGGGGAATTGCGGTTTAGGAACAATGAAAAATTCTGAATATCAATAATGGATCCGAAAATTCGGAAACTAATTTATTAATTTTCTGAATTATTCTGAATTTTTCGGGATGAGCCGATTCGGAAATTCGGATGTTTTTACTCATTGCTCTCCACCCTCCTTTTTTTTTGTACCTATTTTGCTGCATCTGTTTCTTCTTTAATTTTATTCTCTTACCGCTCCTCTTGCTGGCTCCCGGAACCATTTACAAGTTGACAAACTCTATATATTGTTCTTGTTATTCTTTTATTTGTTGAAGTATGTTTATGGTGTGGATTTGCAGGTCTATAAAGATTATAGCACATGCTTTTTACTTTTCCTCACCCTCTCCCAATTTCCCTTTGGGGGTTCCCTGCAGGATCACACTGTCTTATAGGACACAATTACTTTTTTAATTTCTTTTATCAATACATTTGTTCTCTTGCTATTCTTTTTGAAAGCTAAACCTAGGTAGGCTCATATACTAATTTCTAAGCCCTTGAAGGCCGCCTCCTATCTCAATGCATTTTGACAGTTTTCACAGATAGACAGCGCTAGTTCATGTGTGCCACATAGATAACATTGTGCTCACTCCCGTGGAATTATTTATGAGTCAGCATTGAATAGCTGTCTGTCTAAAGAACTGAAATAAAGAGGCAGTCTGAAGAGGTTTAGATACAAGGTAATGACAGAGATAAAAAGTGTATTACTATAACCATGTTGGTTATGGAGTAGGAAATAAAGGGATTATCTATCTTTTAAAAAAATTAAAATTCTGGAGTAGATTGTACTTTTAATGTTTATTGTCCCACTGACATTTTGCTTAGCTCCACCCACTCTGTTTGGTCTCAAATGCTATTTTATTATTTTACTGTTTTAATTTATTGAGGTTGTTTAAATGGTACAACATGCAAATAAAATATTTATATATAAGACTAAAAAAGACCTAATGTCTGTATACCTCACACAATTTCCATGAATGGGAAGTGAGTTGGGTTGATTGTGTCACGAGTGGTGTGAGTGTAGTCAGGGCATGTTGTGGGCAAGACTGGGCGGTCCCTGGAAACCAGGACATTTGGTGGAAGAGGGGACACTGCAGTAGAGAACTCCCAACTCGTGACAATTTTTCATTGATCTGGGACAATTGGAAGATATTTGTCTGAGTTCCACAGTTAGGTATCCATATAAAACCAACACCTCAGGGGAATTTATTACAATGTTAGACAGACCCTTTTGGAACAAATATACTACAGAACAGGCATTAGTGGTTCTAGTGTTAGGCCAAATAGGCGACCTCAATAAGGCCTCACTCATGATGGGGCCTCAGGCAGGGACGTGGGGGAAAAAATTAGTCATTTTTTGTTTTGTCCTGGGGACAGTTTGTTTTTGGTAGTATAGGTAGCCCAACCATCAGCTGCCTCATAGATTAGCCAGATATTCTAACCATCACAGACAGAAGCGCAAGTTCTCTGATTATCAAGTGCAGGTTACACCCTTCTCTCCACTTTCTACCTGCCCTACAGCGATGCTGTCAGTCTCAGCATAATTTAGGAGCCAGGAGAATGCAGACATCAATAAACGTGTAAGGGGGACAAGGGAGTTATACTTAGGGGTCTATTTATCAAAGTGTCAACTGAAAATACACTGGAATTCCGCATCGTAATTTTTGCAAGATTGATCCAACCTAGTTATCAAAGCGTCAAGAATGACAAATGTTGACGTAAAATACGATCCCGCAATCTCAATCCGACGCAGATCGATGCTTACGTCATTACAGATGTTCCAAATACACATTCAACACTTTTCTTAATTTATCAAATATTTAACAGGTACGCTCGCGGCTATTCCGACACAGCGTACCTAGTTTTCAATCCGCCACCCTTGAGGCTGCAGATGCCATAGAAATCATTGGGAGTCTGAAAGCACCAAAAGCTTATGTTCGATGCTGCACCCTAACATAAACCCCTGAGTCTAAACACCCCTATCCCGCCGCTCCCCGATACCGACGCCACTAAATAAATGTATTAACCCCTAACTTCTGGCCTCCCACATCACCACCACTAACTAAACCTATTAACCCCTAAACCGTCAGTCCCCCACATCGCAAAAAACTAAATTAAGCTATTAACCCCTAAACCTAACAACCCCTTAACTTTAAATTAGAATTACAAGATCCCTATCCTAATATAAATTAAAACTTACCTGTAGAATTAAAATAAACTAATTTGAAACTATAAATTTGTCACAATCCGCTCCCTATCTTCTGGTCTTCCAGCAGTTTTTCTCTTTGCCTTCTGCGCTACGTTGCCTAGCAACATGATGCGCATGCTGAGCCGTCCCACTCTACTGACTTCAGGCGGGTTCTTATTCCGGCGGCTCGATCTTCTGGTGCCCGTTTGTTTTCTAAACTGCTGTGGCTTTTCCGTGAGTACTCTTCTCCTGCTTTATTCTGCCTGATATCAAGTTAACGAACTTTTGCCTGCCTGACTACGCTTGAGCCATACCCTAATCTGCCTGATATCAAGTTATCATACTTTTGCCAGCCTGACAACAATTGTGCTTATACTGACTGTTTTATGTTGCCAAACTCTGCCTGCCTGACTAGGCAATTGCTTAACCCTAATCTGCCTGATTACAAGTTACCAAAATCTGTCTGCCTGACTACGCAATTGCTTAACCCTAATCTGCCTGATTACAAATTGCCAAACTCTGCCTGCCTGATTACGCAATTGCTTAACCCTAATCAGCCTGATTACAAGTTGCCAAACTCTGCCTGCCTGACTACGCAATTGCTTAACCCTAATCTGTCTGATTACAAGTTGCCAAACTCTGCCTTCCTGACTACGCAATTGCTTAACCCTAATCTGTCTGATTACAAGTTACCGAACATTGCCTGTCTGACTTCGCCTTTCCCTGACCCTACTCCTCTTGCTATCAAGTTACCAATAACACCTACTCTGCAACCTGTGGGCAATCCTGCTTTTGTGTGAGTACCTAATTGCAGAAGCTGTTGTGGGTCACGTCCAGGGTTATACTCAGTGTGCTAGCGTGTAGTTAAGTTCACTCTAGCATTTGGGTCTGATACCTAACCTGACAAAACCTGACTACCAATTAAATAAACTTAATTACATATTAATAAACCTAACACTACTAAAATTATTTAAATATACAGTTAAACATTATTACAAAGTACTAAATTACAAAAAAAAACACTAAGTTACAAAAAATAACAAACACTAAATAATGAAAAATAACAAATGAAATTATCCAAAATAAAAAAAATACACCTAATCTAATAGCCCTATCAAAATAAAAAAGCTCACGCAAAATAAAAAAAAACTAGTCTACAATAAACCACCAATGACTCCTAAAAAGGCCTTTTGTGGAAAGATATCAGCTCTTTTACCTGTAAAAAAAAATACAAATACCCCCCAACACTAAAACCCACCACCCAACCAACCCCCCAAATAAAATAAATAACCTAAGCTAACCATTGCCCTGAAAAGGGCATTTGTATGGGAATTGCCCTTAAATGGGAATTTAGCTCTTTTGCCTTCCCCTAAAAGGGCATTCAGCTCTTTTAAGAATTGCCCAAACCCTAAGCGAAAATAAAATCCCACCCAAAAAAACCTCAAAAAAATCCTAACAGTAACCCCCAAAGATCCAGTTACAGTTGCTGAAGTCCCGACATCCAGGGGGAGAAGTCTTCATCCAGGCGGCAATGTCTTCATCCATCCAGGCGGCAGAAGTCTTCATCCAGGCGGCGATGTCTTCATCCATCCAAGCAGCGAAGTCTTCATCCAAGTGGCATCTTCAATCTTCATCCCTGCGGAGCAGGTCCATCCTGAAGCCATCCAACATGGAGCTCCTCCTTCTTATGGTCGCTGCCATAAACTAAAGCTTTAATGCAAGGGACACGATGGAGTCCCTTGCACTCCTATTGAAAATCCTATTGGCTGTTCAAATCAGCCAATAGAATTTCAGTAGCTCTCATCCTATTGGTTGATTTGAACAGCCAATAGGATTTCAGAAGCTCGTCTCCTATTGGCTGATTTGAATTTAACACTCAAATCAGCCTATAGGAATGCAAGGGATGCCATCTTGAATCGCGTCCCTTGCATTGAAGCTTTAGTTTACGGCGGTGACCGTAAGAAGAGGAGCTCTGCGTCGAATGGCTTCAGGATGGACCCGCTCTGCGCCACAGGGATGAAGAAAGAAGAAGTTGCTGCATGAGGAGCGCAGCTTCTCTCCCTCTTGATGTGTTTAATCTTGGTCAGTTTGTGCTGTGCTGTAGCTGGACTGTACCGCTTGCTGTTTTTATATGCCTGGAAAATAAAGATTGGAACTTTTTATACTTACCGGTTTTTGGGACTGCAATTTGTACTTTGGATCACTTACTTCTTTTGCGTATGGGACGGATGCGCTGCAGTTCCTTTACCGGTCTATGTGATTTGACGTCATCCCCACTCTCCTGTGTGCCGAATACCGGAAGTACTGCCTTATGCGGTGAGGGAGGAAAGAGCGCACTGCTGGTCTGTTTGTTTGCATGAAGAAAGAAGATGCTGCTTGGATGAAGACTTTGCTGCTTGGATGGATAAAGACATCGCCGCCTGGATGAAGACATCTGCCACCTGGATGGATGAAGACATTGCCGCCTGAATGAAGACTTCTCTGCTTGGATGTCGGGACTTCAGCAACTACAAGTGGATCTTCCGGGGTTAGTGTTAGAATTTTTTAAGGTTTTTTTTGGGTGGGATTTTAGTTTAGGGTTTGGGTGATTCCTAAAAGAGCTGAATGCCCTTTTAAGGGCAAGGCAAAATAGCTAAATGCCCTTTTAAAGGGCAATGCCCATACAAATGCCCTTTTCAGGGCAATGGTTAGCTTAGGTTATTTTAGATATTTTTTTTATTTGGGGTGGTTGGTTGGGTGGTGGATTTTACTGTTAGGGGGTGTTTCTATTTTTTTTTTACAGGTAAAAGAGCTGATATCTGTGGGGCAATGCCCCACAAAAGAACCTTTTAAGGGCCATTGGTAGTTTATTGTAGGCTAGGGCTTTTTTATTTTGGGTGGGCTTTTTATTTTGATAGGGCTATTAGATTAGGTGTAAAAAAATATTTTGGATAATTTTGTTATTTTTTCTAACTTGGTGTTTTTTGTTTGTAATTTAGTACTTTGTAATAATGTTTAATTGTATATTTAAATAATTTTAGTAGTGTTAGGTTTTTTTAATATGTAATTTAGTTTATTTAATTGGTATTTTAATGTAATTTTAGTATAATAGTTAGGTTAGGTTAATTTATAGTTTAAAATTAGTTTATTTTAATTCTACAGGTAAGTTTTAATTTATATTAAGATAGGGATCTTGTAATTTTAATTTAAAGTTAAGGGGTTGTTAGGTTTAGGGGTTAATAGCTTAATTTAGTTTTTTGCAATGTGGGGGGCTGACGGTTTGTACTTTGTAGCACTTTAGTTATGAGTTTAGTGAAATGGTATAAATAAAGTTGTGAAAAACCTGAATAGACACGAGATCGATGACTGCAAGTTAACACCAGTCCAATGTTCATTGCCCCGTACTTGGTGCATGTGTTTTTGACGGCTTTTCTTATAAATATGGAGATCGTATTCAGATCCGCGGCCGCGATGTTAGGCGAGTGTATTGACGCCGGTGAAAGCACTAAGATTGACGCTTTGATAAATAGACCCCTTAGTCTGATTATCATCAAGTACCTCCCTGCAGGTCACAAATGGACATGGTTTGTTTAATCCCTCTGCAACCAGAGGTGATAAGTTGCTAGTCACATTTCTATATAGCATTCTTTCCTATTTACGCTCTCCCTCCTACTTCTCTCTTTTGATCGACGGTGTTGCAAGGCAGGGATGTATTCAAAAGGGCTCCAACACGATATTGAGAATGCCAGCGAAATATTTAAAGAACCGACATTACTGTTTAAAGGCAGCATCACCGAGAAGCGTTTTACTATACATTGTAATGGGTGACTATGGGAATATTTCACCAGCATCGGCACCGACATTGGCATCCCAATCCCTATTAAATATATAGCACCAAGCCTAATAAATATAACTGTACCGCTAAACCGACAAAACCCACCTCCACAAACTAACCCTAAACTACTTAACCCCTAAACCGCCAATAGCCCACTGCAATACAATTCCTAACCTATTAACCCCTATACAGTCAATAGCCCACCCCCTACACTACTAAACCCCTATACTGCCATAACCCCAACCGCAAACACCCCCTAACCTATTAATATTAACCCCTAAATAACTACAACCCCCCAACCACAAGAAACCCCCTAACCTATTAACTTCTAAACCACCACAACCCCCCACCGCAAACACCCACTAACCTATTAATCCCTAAACCGCCAATACACCCCATCGCAAACATACCTAAACCTATTAACCCCTAAACCACCACAAACCCCCAACGCAAACTAGCCCTACACTACTTAAAGGGACAGTTTACACCCAATTTTTTTTGTTTAAAAAGATGGATAATCCCTTTATTAACCATTCGCTAGTTTTGCATAAGCAACACATATTAATACACTTTTTACCTCTGTGATAACCTTGTTTCGGAATCTCTGCAGACTGCCCCCTTATCTCAGTTTTTTGACAGATATACATTTTAGCTAATCAGCGCTGACTCTTAAATAGCTCCACAGGAGTGAGCACAATGTTATCTAAATGACACACATGAATTAGCAGTGTCTTTAGTCAAAACCCATCAAGATAAGATAAGAGACAGTTCAACTGCTTAGAAATTAGCATATGAGCCTAATTAGGTTTAGCTTTCAACAAAGAATACCAAGAGAGCAAAGCAAATTTGATGATAAAAGTACATTGGAAAGTTGTTTAAAATTGAATGCCCTATTGGAATCATAAAAGTTTAATTTTAACTAAACTGTCCCTTTAACTACATAACTGCTAACCCCCTTAGACCTGTAACCTAACACTCCCTAAGTTACACAAAATAACAAACACTAAAATTACACAAAATAAAAAAAACACATTACCAAAAAATCAAAGCACTACCAAAAATTAAAAACCCAATTATGGCTATCCTAAAACTAAAGTTCCCTTAAAAAAAAGCACACCTCAAAATAAAAAACCCTAAACTAACACCGAAACCTACTCTAGAGGTTGTTAGAGTAGTTTTAGTGTTAGTATAGTTTTTTTTTATTTTGGGGCTTTTTTTAGTCAGTATAGGGCTAGTTTGCATTGGGAGGTTGTGGTGGTTAAGGGGCTAATAGGTTAGGGCGTGCAAGAGATGGAGTATTGGTGGTTAGGAGGTGTTGGCGGTGGGTGGTTGTGGCGGTTTAGGGTTTAAAAGTTTAGGGGTTGTTTGGTTAATAGGTTATGGAAGATTAGGGGTTAATAATGTAGCCGAGTTAGGATGTGCTGTGTGTGAGAGCATGCAAGGGGTTAATAGTTTAGAGGAGCAGTATATGTATATACAATATATATGTGCTATTGTCCCTTAAATCAAGGATATCGATCCCAAGGAACATCCAGTACTGACTTTCAATGTTTCTGAAAAATACAAGGCTACCTTATGGTGCAGTACGTTCCAAAACTTATTCAAAAAGCTTTTTAAATAAGAGTTGGAACGTACTGCACCATAAGGTTTCTTTGTATTTTTTTAGAAACATTGAAAGTCAGTACTGGATGTTCATTGGGATCGATATACTTGATACAAAGGTACAATAACACGTATATATTATCACATATATTTTATATTTTTGTTTAAAAGTCACCATTACATTTTTTATTTGTTTGTTATTTGTAGTAATTTTTGATAGAATCACTGCAATATGTATATACAATGTTTAAATTATATGCATTTTCCTATAAAATGCATATTAATGTCAGTATTGTTTAGATTTTAAACATATTTTTAGGGAGATTTGTCTTTATTAGTCAGGTATAGCGAAGACTTGGGGGGATATTTATCAAAGCCTCAACTTTGTTGCATTCGCCAGCACCAATACGCTCGCCTAACATTGCGGCCGTGGATCTCAATACACTCTCCATATTTTTTAAAAAAACGGCAAAAAGACGAGCGATGAGCATCGGACTGTTGTTAACTAGCAGTCATTGATCTTGCGTCCATTCGGCTTTTTACCATCTTTATTTATACCCTGTCACTAAACACCGCCACTATACTAAAATGTTTAACCCCTATCCCGCCGCTCCCGGACCCCACTGCCACTAAATAAACGTATTAACCCTTAAACCTCTGGCCTCCCACATCACTACCACTAACTAAACCTATTAAACCCTAAACCGCCAGCCCCCCACATAGCCATAAACTAAATTAAGCAATTAACCCCTAAACCTAACAACCCGCTAACTTTAAATTAAAATTACAACATCCCTATTTTAAAATAAATTTAAACTTACCTGTAGAATTAAAATAAACTATTTTTAAAATATGAATTAACCTACCCTAACTATTATACTACAATTAAATTAAACTAGCAATTAAATAAATTAAATTACATATTAAAAAAACCTAACCCTACTAAAATTATTTAAATCTACTAATAAACCTTATTACAAATTACTAAATTACCAAATAAAATAAACGTTAAGTTACAAAAAATAAAGAGATAGGGATGTTGTCATTTTAATTTAAAGTTAGGGGTTTGTTAGGTTTAGGGGTTAATACCTTAATTTAGTTTATGGCGATGTGGGGGGCTGGTGGTTTAGGGGTTAATAGGTTTAGTTAGTGGTAGTGATGTGGGAGGCCAGAGGTTTAGGGGTTAATACAGTACATTTATTTAGTGGCGGCGGGGTCAGGGAGCGGCGGGATAGGGGTTAATAACTTTATTTAGGTTTCGGCAATGTCGGGGAGCGGCGGAATAGGGGTTAATAACATTATGTAGGTGGCGGGAATGTCTTGGCGGCAGATTAAGGGTGTTTAGACTCGGGGCTTATGTTAGGGTGTTAGGTGTAAACGTAACTTGTTTTCAACCATATAAATTAATGGGATCTCTGGCAGCATCGAACATAAGCTTTCGTTGCTTTCATACTCCCAATGATTTCTATGGCATCTGCGGCCTCCAGGGTGGCGGATTGAAAACTAGGTATGCTGGGCCGGAATAGCCGCGAGAGTACCTGTTAGAAATGTGATAAATGGGAAAAAGTGTCAGATAGAGCTGAATTTGTATTCAGAACATCTGTAATAACATAAGCATCGATCTGCGTCCGATTGAGACTGTCGGATCGTATGTTACGTCACAAATTTCAACTTTTGCCGGTCTGTAGGCTTTGATAACTAGGTCGGATCAAGCTCGCAACAATTACGGCTTGATAAATATCCCCAATGTTGTCATGATGTAGATGTGGGCGTTCTGTGGGAGTTAGCTGGGCGTTCCGTGGGAGTAACCTACATTGCGATTGGGATACTTCCCCAGAAGTGCAATACATTCCAATCTCTGAAGTACAGGTTAAGTGTAGGGTTTCAGCCATGTTTGTCTCTCAACCTTTTCAGTGGTGAGACTTGTGAGGCAGGTAGTGTAGGTTTATTGAAAGCTTAAACAGGCATAATTTGATGTGTTACTACATGGAAACCATTTTTTGTTTCAGTGAGCGCACTGTCTGTGCAATGTAGGAACACTTCAAATAAACACACCCCGCCTGCTGAAAGTGCAGACAATTGGCGATGTCAGCGGACTCTTGCTGAAGCCGAGATCACTATTATATCCTATGGGAGACACATCACCACTCCTATGGGAGACACATCACCACTCGTCGGCACATTGCGGGTCCACCCCTTTTATTCATAACGGACTGCGAGCCTGGCAAACACAAGAAGGCAGTTGGTTGTCTGTCTGTCAATGTTTTGAATATTGGGGCCTTTGTCCCTCTTCCTCCTCTGTCTCCCCTTCTCTTTCATCCTCTCTCTCTTTCTCTGCTGCTCTCTCTTTCTTTCTATTCCCTCCCTTTACTCTCTCCTTCATTTTCTTAATCTATCACCCCCCTCTCACTTTTATCCCTCCTTTCTCTGTCCCCTTCTCTCTCACCCTCCTCTCAACTCTTTAATTTCTCCATCTATCATCTGTTGCACCATTATCTCTATCTCTATCCCTGCTTTCTCTTTACTCCCTTTTCACTGTCTCCTCCTCTCTTCTCTTTTTGTCATTGCACTCTCCATTCTCTCTCCTCTCAACTCAATTGTCTTCTCTTGCTGCCTGCTCACCCCTTATTTTGCTCTCCGCTCGTTTCCCCTTTGCCTTTTCTACTCTCCCTCTAACTCCCATCTTTATCTACTCTTCCTTCTTGAGCCACTCTCTCTATTGTATTTAGCAACTCTCTTCCTTTTCCCTCTCTTATCTCTCCTTCACTCTCTTTTTTTCTCTTGTCTCTTTCTTTGTTCTTTTTATTTCTGCCACTCTACCTCCCCTCCCTCCACTCTCTTTACTATCTCTCTCTCTCCCTCCTCTTCTCCTGCCTCTCTTCACCCTCTCTGTTTTCTCTCCTCAGTTTCCATTATTTGTCTCTATATCTCCTCATTATTAATGTTGAGAGATTTGATGCAATGGAACTCCAGAACATAAATTAATTAATAAAGAAAAAGGAAATTAATTAATTAAGAAAGAAAAAAATAGGGAACAATCTTGTGCACAACCAGGAATACAGTATAGAAATATGTGTATTGGGTAATACAAATTAGGCATGAGAGAAGACTCATATTTGAATTTTGCCTAAGGCCTCACTAGCAATAGAGTAACCTCTGAGAACAGGAGACCAAAGCTGGGGCTATTTTAGGAAAATAAGAACAGGTAGGCAAGATAAGAAGGGAGAGTACTCTCAGAAGTACTGAGAGGTACAAAATAAACGAATAAAATAATGCATGCATATTGATACGTGGATATACATTTTTTGTGGGGGATTAAAAGTCCCTTTAATAGTTTCCACTTAAAGGGGCATTATACACTAGATTTTTCTTTGCATAAATGTTTTGTAGATGATCCATTTATATAGCCCATACAGCTTTTTTTTAAAGTGTTGCTTATTTTTAAATAACAAAGTTTTAGAAGAATACTGATGTATACCTACTCCAGCTTGCTCCTGTTTGTGTAAAGAGTCTTTATATGCAAAGGAAGGGGGGGGGGAGTGTCTGCTTTATTTTGCCATAGAACCACTTGCAGTGGGTGTTCCAGTTAACCATTTCAACAGTGCTAAACTGGGAGCTTCTAAGTACATTTTTAAACGGTTTAATACTGGATTTTTAGATCAGTATCTGTGCATATTATTCTTTACAGTAGTGTCTATTACATGCAGTTAAATGAAAATTGTTGTATACTGTCCCTTTAGGTTCCCTCAGCTTACTGGTCTCTCCCTGGTGTCCTTGCTTACCCTCAAGGTGAGACAGATGTGTTCTTATGCAACTAGGAGGCATTTTGGACATCTAAAGACTGTTGAAGTGCTGCAGAACATTTGGCATCTATGGGTTCTGCACAAACCAGCTGGTTTAAATTTGTGAGCCAGACCAAAATCCTCCTGCAAAACTGCCCAAGAAAAATAATAAACATAGAAATTGAATGTGAATGAAGACTGAAACTCTGCAGCCTTACAAGCCTGCTTATCTTCACAGAAGTGTTTGTTAATCCTGTTTTAGTTTGTCTAGCATTGGAGCAAGCTCAAACAAACCTGAAAAATATTCCAGCATTTTGAAACATTTGGTAAATCTTCACAATAACTCATTTGCAATATGTAAATAATTAAGTAAGCAGAGAGAATTAAACAAAAACATGACATTTTATGGATTCTGTTTACTTAAAGGGATGCCAATTTTGATTTCCCTCATTATACAGGTGACCATTAAAGGGACATTCTATAGCCACAACATAATTTACTAAAGGTTATTTCACTTTTTTAAAGGGATATAAATCATAGAATAAGAAATTGCTCTGATGTGTTAGAAAATGTATTATTGTGCTATTGGATGCAAATTTTGCAAAAGGGGTTAAGCACATAGTTAAAGTTAGCTCCAGAGTAGCAATATCCCACTTATCACGAGTCAAACATGTTTAGTAATTGCCAACTGCTCACATATGCCTCACCTGATAGACTCAGTGGCCATGTCAACTCTGCCTCACAGGTATTACTATTGATACAATATACAGTATATTTTACTGTATTTATATATACATTTATGTTTTTAATATATATCTTGCCTTTTGTGCGCATCCTTTGAGATCTGTTCTCTCTTCTATTTTTTGGATGCTGGGTTCGCCATGTTGGGAATATGGCGATGTGCCTTTGTTTACTAGTTGCTTTCTTTCATGTGTGTTTCTTCTATTTTGGAGGTCTGCACTATATATAGATATATATTTATATTTGTCCTGTATAATGGTTCATCTGTGTGGTGATGCAATATATATCTTAGTCACCATGCTTTTTTGGTTGATATTTTGTTGAGATCGGAGGAGTATCCATACTGATGTGTGTACTAATTCTCCTCACACAACTGGCTATCTTCTGACATCCTCACTTGTGGAGATTAAACACGCCCAGTCACATCACGGCAAAGGGTAAACTGTTCATTGGTAGCATACTCAGCTGTATCGACTCATTCAAGTAAGGCACCTATGTGTGTGATTACACCACTCATCTATGACCAGTTGAAGTTGTGCATCGCCAGGGCCAGTGCTAGGATTTTGGCCACACAGGTGAGGATACATTTTGCTGCCCCCCCCCCCCGATTACATATCATCCCCATTGCTAGTTAAAGGGATACGAAAGCCAATTTTTTTCTTTCATGATTTAGATAAAGTATGCAATTTTAAGCAAATTTCTCATTTACTCCTATTATCAATTTTGTTTCCTTCTCTTGCTATCTGTATTTGAAAAGTAGGAATGTAAGCTTAGGAGCCAGACTATTTTTGGTTCAGCACCTGAGTAGCTCTTGCTAATTGGTGGCTAATTTGCAAATCAAACTGTGGCAGCGCAGCAAAGCAAATCAAACAGTGGTAGCTCTGCATAACAATTCAAACAGTGGATGCGCCGAATAACAAATGAAACAGTGGTAGCACAGCATAACAAATCAAACAGTAGTAGTGATGCATAGCAGATCAGACAGTAGTAGCGATGCAAAGCAAATGAAACAGTGGTAGCGCTGCATAAAAATCAAACAATGGTAACGTCACATAACACATCAAACAGTGGTAGCAACGCATAGCAGATCAAACAATGGTTATGCCACATAAATCAAATTGTGGTAGTGCTGCATAACAAATATATATATATATACATACACACACATACACACACATACACACAGATATATTTAAAATTGCACATAACACACACAGACACTAACATAGACACACTAACACAAACACAGAGACACACAGACACCAACACAGAAACAGAGAGAGACTAAGATAGTCACCCACTATTACAGACACACAAACACTAACACGACACAGATAAACTAACACAGACACAAATTAAAAAAAGAAAGTGAGGGAGTGCTGTACTGCCAGTGACAGTGAATGAGGGGGCATAGTCTTCTACACAGTAATATGGGGCTGGTTACAGGGTTCTGCAGCAAATAACATTGCAGATTCCAGTGCTGGAAAACTCCCAGTATGTGCTCTACTTGTGATGGATTTTCTTACTATTCTTCCCAAACAGTGAAAACAATAACTATGGAGGAGAACAATACAATAGACTAATTCAGGAGGTTGGTAAAGTCTGTTCATTTTTTTTCCTAATAAATAATCTGTTGATTATATGGTGGCTTGCAGGGAATATGCAGGGTAATTATTGTTGTCACTTGTCAGAAAGTTATCTACTCTTGCTACTAGAGTGACTGAGCACCATGTGCCAGAGGTATTTTATAGTGGCGGCTTAGATTACCCTGCATATAACTGCCAGTAAATACATTTACAGTTTGCAAGTCACTATATCATAATCAACAGATTATTTATTAGAAGGAAAAAAATTAAATAAACAGACTTTACCAACCCCCTATCTTTGAATTAGTTATTAATTCTAATTGAATTAGTTAATTATTTTGGTATCCTCCATTATAGTTATCTTTTTCACTTTTTGGGGTGGTAGTCTGGTGTGTTATAGTGTGGTATTGTGCATGGGGCAGTGTGTCGTGTGGAAAAACAGTAATTAAATGTCTAGTAAGCAGATGGCACCTTATGAGCCTTACACTAAAAATCACTCAAGGTCAGGAGCACACTTGGAAACCCTTATCAAAGCAGATATGATATGAAATAGCCAGAGGGGCACACATTGAAAGAGACAATACATATGTACAATGTGCTCTATTTGAAGTATCCAGTAACAAAGTAGGTGTTGGTCTGCAAAATGAATAAGCACTTCTGTTCCTCAATAATAGTCACTACAGCACTAAATAACTGGAGCCAGAAAACAATGTAAATCTCAGAGAGCTAAATCAGCAGCTAGTAAATAAAACCCTACTGATGACATTGCATAATTTCCCCTCTCCAGACTCCAGTCAAATCAACACAGGGGACATACCACCAGTGCCTAGTGGGACACCAAGAAAGGCACAGAGTAAGGGAGCGGGAGGGCAGAATGTGAACACACTGAACAGTGCTGTGAGATTTCCCCTACATGGCTGAGCGCCTAGGGGGTTCTGCCTCTGGCTTTGCGTGCACACTGCACTGTTCAAGTAACCTACCGACACAACACCTTTGCTGGCCGTGCCGGAAACAAGCATCTCTGCTGCTGCACGGAGCCCGGTGTCCAGGGTGGGCAGCCCGGCGGGCCTGACACTTTAGCTCCAGACGGGCTCTGCAGTTTGCACTGCACGTCAGTCAAATACAAACTACAGACTGACTTGAGGTTTGCTCTCTGCAGCAACTATTTTTTTTTTTTTTTTAAATATCAATTATGTATTGCCGCTCTCTTTGCGCCCCCCTTTGGGGCACTGTATTGCCTAATAAAATGTATACCTTAATACATATGCTAAAAGCAATAATTGAACTACAGGGAGTGCAGAATTATTAGGCAAATGAGTATTTTGACCACATCATCCTCTTTATGCATGTTGTCTTACTCCAAGCTGTATAGGCTCGAAAGCCTACTACCAATTAAGCATATTAGGTGATGTGCATCTCTGTAATGAGAAGGGGTGTGGTCTAATGACATCAACACCCTATATCAGGTGTGCATAATTATTAGGCAACTTCCTTTCCTTTGGCAAAATGGGTCAAAAGAAGGACTTGACAGGCTCAGAAAAGTAAAAAATAGTGAGATATCTTGCAGAGGGATGCAGCACTCTTAAAATTGCAAAGCTTCTGAAGCGTGATCATCGAACAATCAAGCGTTTCATTCAAAATAGTCAACAGGGTCGCAAGAAGCGTGTGGAAAAACCAAGGCGCAAAATAACTGCCCATGAACTGAGAAAAGTCAAGCGTGCAGCTGCCAAGATGCCACTTGCCACCAGTTTGGCCATATTTCAGAGCTGCAACATCACTGGAGTGCCCAAAAGCACAAGGTGTGCAATACTCAGAGACATGGCCAAGGTAAGAAAGGCTGAAAGACGACCACCACTGAACAAGACACACAAGCTGAAACGTCAAGACTGGGCCAAGAAATATCTCAAGACTGATTATTCTAAGGTTTTATGGACTGATGAAATGAGAGTGAGTCTTGATAGGCCAGATGGATGGGCCCGTGGCTGGATTGGTAAAGGGCAGAGAGCTCCAGTCCGACTCAGACGCCAGCAAGGTGGAGGTGGAGTACTGGTTTGGGCTGGTATCATCAAAGATGAGCTTGTGGGGCCTTTTCGGGTTGAGGATGGAGTCAAGCTCAACTACAGGTCCTACTGCCAGTTTCTGGAAGACACCTTCTTCAAGCAGTGGTACAGGAAGAAGTCTGCATCCTTCAAGAAAAACATGATTTTCATGCAGGACAATGCTCCATCACACGCGTCCAAGTACTCCACAGCATGGCTGGCAAGAAAGGGTATAAAAGAAGAAAATCTAATGACATGGCCTCCTTGTTCACCTGATCTGAACCCCATTGAGAACCTGTGGTCCATCATCAAATGTGAGATTTACAAGGAGGGAAAACAGTACACCTCTCTGAACAGTGTCTGGGAGGCTGTGGTTGCTGCTGCACGCAATGTTGATGGTGAACAGATCAAAACACTGACAGAATCCATGGATGGCAGGCTTTTGAGTGTCCTTGCAAAGAAAGGTGGCTATATTGGTCACTGATTTGTTTTTGTTTTGTTTTTGAACGTCAGAAATGTATATTTGTGAATGTTGAGATGTTATATTGGTTTCACTGGTAAAAATAAATAATTGAAATGGGTATATATTTGTTTTTTGTTAAGTTGCCTAATAATTATGCACAGTAATAGTCACCTGCACACACAGATATCCCCCTAAAATAGCTATAACTAAAAACAAACTAAAAACTACTTCCAAAACTATTCAGCTTTGATATTAATGAGTTTTTTGGGTTCATTGAGAACATGGTTGTTGTTCAATAATAAAATTAATCCTCAAAAATACAACTTGCCTAATAATTCTGCACTCCCTGTATTTTGCTATTCTTAATAGGTATAATAGTTTACTCACAAAAGGAAAGAACAATCTTAACCAATAATGTATAATAACAACTTGTTTATATAAAAGTAAAATAAATCACTACATCACCAGATAATGCATCATATATGTTCCATGTTGGCTGGGGATTCCCGTCAACTTCAGCCTGAACGATATAGAAGATCTGGGAGTTTCAGTATTATATCCAAACGACACGTCTGCCCTTGGATTGAGAAGTCTAATTAAAGAAAGTCCCAGATCCTCCACATACACTTTTAAATTGTTGTAAAAAAAAAAAAGTTATGAAACTGTCTATGTGTCTCTTATTTCTGTCCAGATGTATCTGGTTCAACAAATGTCTCAACCACGGATGAGTCATTTGTTCTTTTAGAATACATATTGTTTTGTTCCGCATTTTTTCAATCAAAACAAGTTATATATAAACTTCAAGTCTATGCCATGTTAGCAACTAAACATTTCTCTGTCTTCATAGATTCAGATAGGCCAAGAAGACTGCTTCACATCCATCACACTTTTTTATGGCCTGCCTAGCCTGCCTTATGCAAGCGCCAGGCCTGCGCTTTGCGCACACACACACCGATTGGTGACTCCTCCCATTTCTTACCGGTCACTGTTTTTTCCTCTATTTAAGCCCGTGTACAACAGGGTTTGATTATGCCTGATGAAACGACGAGAAACGCGTTTCAGATCATTTGGGGACATTTATGCTAAATGTGCTCCCTATCAGCTATATAGTTGTTTGGTTTTAGTATGTTTTAAATACATGCCTTCATTCAGCTATTGGAGCTGATTTTATTGGAAAAAACAGTGCCAGCGACAGGACATTGGAGTTTCTGGAGTTCAGCTGACTGACAGGCTGAGAGCTGTCAGTGTGCTCCTATTAGCACGAGAAAGTGCTTTCAGCAAATATGAGTACACTTTTTCCCAATCACCAAACCCCCACAACACAATCTACCTAATTAACCTATTAACCCCTAAAATGCCACCCCCCACAACGCAATCTACCTAATTAACCTATTAACCCCTAAACCGCCACCCCCACAAGCAATCTATAACCTACTAACCCCTAAACCACCATCCCCCACAAGCAATCTACCTAATTAACTTATTAACCCCTAAACCACCTGCCTCCCACAACGCAAAGTATTAATCTAATCAATAAGCCCCCTAAACTAACACCCCCTAACTTAACCCCAATTACATAAAATAAAAAAGACTATTTACTAGTAAATTTATTAAATTTAGCAAAATAAAAAAATCCTAATTTAAAATTAAAATAAAAAAACTCTAACATTACATTAAAAAAATAAAACCTAAGATTAAATTTAAACAAAAAATCTAAGATTACAAAAAATAAAAAAATCTACATCTATGTACAATCTACATAAAAATAAACGAAATTATGCAAAATAAAAAAGTGTAAACCTAATCTAAAACCCCTATAAAAACAAAAAAGTCACCCCAAAATAAAAACACCCCCTAATCTAAGACTAAACTGCCAATAGCCCTTAAAAGGGGCTTTTGTAGGGCATTGCCCTGAAGCATTCAGCTCTTTTACATTGGGGTACCTTGCATTCCTATTGGCTGAAATTTTCAAATCAGCCAATAGGATTTCAGCAGCTCTTATCCTATTGGCTGATTTGAAAGTTCAGCCAAAAGAAATGCAAGGTACCCCAAATATAAAAGGGGTACCTTGCATTCAATCTTCAGTGTGCAGGGGAAAATCGCAGGAGGAGGAGCTCCACGTCGCACTCCGGATCCGTGCATCGTCGAAGACTGCTCTACACCTCCAGCAAGAACAAAGTAGATGATCCCGCGATGGATGAAGATAGAGTCGCCTGGATGAAGATTTTTCAGTGCCTGGAAGAAGATGGATGTCTGGACTTCAGGAACAGTGAGTACATTTTTGGGGGTTAGTGTTAGTTTTTTTTAGTGTTTTTTTGGGTGGACTTTTTTTTTAGATTAGGGCTTTTTTATATTTTAATGGGTTGCAAAATAGCTGATTGCCCTTTAAGGGCAATGCCCGTACAAATGCCCCTTTAGGGGCAATGGGTATCTTAGGGTTATTTTTAGAGTTAGGTCTTTTTTATTTTGGGGGGTTGGGTAGGTGGGGGGGTTTACTGTCAGGAGTTAATTTGTATTTTTTTTTTAGTTGAAAGAGCTGATTGCTTCAGGGCAATGCCCTACAAAAGGTCCTTATAAGGGCTATTGGTAGTTTAGCTTTAGATTAGGGGGTGTTTTTATTTTAGGGTGGCTTTTTTGTTTTATAGGGGTATTAGATTAGGTTTAAAAAAATTATTTTGGATAATTTTGTTCATTTTTTTCTGTAATTTTAGATTTGTTTGTTTTTTTGTAATACTCATTTTTTTTATTTTAATGTAATCTTAGTTTATTTATGTAATGTTAGAATTTTTTTATTTTAATTTTTAGTTAGGATTTTTTATTTTAGTAAATTTTAATTAATTTATTAGTAACGTAGTCTTTTTTATTTTATGTAATTGGGGTTAACTTAGTGGGTGTTAGGTTATGGGTCTTAGTAATTAGATTAATACTTTGCATTGTGGGGGTATGGCGGTTTAGGGGTTAATAGGTTAATTAGGTAGATTGTGTTGTGGGGGTTGGCGGTTTAGGGGTTAATAATGTTAATAGGTAGATTTCGTTGTGGAGGTTGGCGGATTAGGGGTCAATAGTGTAATTAGGCACTTTGCGATGTGGGGGGATGGCGGATTAGGGGTTTATACATTTATTAGGTAATTTGCAATGTGGGGGTTGGCGGATTAGGGGTTCTTCACTTTTTATTATTAGTTGCGATGTGGGGGAATGGCGGATATAGGGATTTTGACATGTCGGTTTAGTTTTTGGGAGGCGGGTTTTCTTTGTTTTTGTTTCTGAACATCGCCAGATATCCGATTTACGGCAATATCTAATCTGCCGCCGCTATATATATGATTCACCCGATGTGAACTTACGAGTGGCGTGGGTTTCAGCAGTTGCACTGAAAGCTATGCCGTATATGTAATCTAGCCCATAGATGTTTAGGTTTTTCTTAACTATGAAATCAGTGCCCTGTGCTGATGTCATAGGCTAAGGGGAAGATGATTGGTAAATACACCAAGATCTGAATCTAGGGCCAGTTAAAAAGTATAAAAAGTATAAAATAGATAAAAGTGAATTCTTTTTTTTTTATATTTATATATATTATCTATAATTAACTACTCTTCAATAACTATAATAATGAGCAGACACTATTTTACCTAATTCAACCTTTTCTGATCTAAAGGAAGTAAATAAGATGTGTAAAAGAAACATTAAACCCCGAGATTAATAGATTGTGGATTATTTATAACTGTCCTTACTTGGCCTCAGCAGGGGTGATCAGATAAGAAGAACAGG
Source organism: Bombina bombina (assembly GCF_027579735.1). Lineage (NCBI taxonomy): Eukaryota > Metazoa > Chordata > Amphibia > Anura > Bombinatoridae > Bombina > Bombina bombina. The sequence goes on along the minus strand of NC_069501.1, from coordinate 1,192,401,068 downwards.
CTTTTTAAAATGGACAGTAAAGTAAAAATGTAACTTTCATGATTCAGATAGAGGATGCAACTTTAAACAACGTTCCAATTTACTTTTATTATCTAATTTGCTTCATTCTCTTGGCATCATTTGTTTAAAAGCATACCTATGTAGGCTCAGAAGCAGCAATGCACTACTGGGAGCTAGATGCTGATTGGTAGCTACACATATATGCCTCTTGTCATTGGTTTGCCTTATGTGTTCAGCTAGCTCCCAGTAGTGCACTGTTGCTCCTTCAACAAAGGATACCAAGAGAATCAAAGAAATTTGCTAATATTAGTAAATTGGAAATTGTTTAAAAGTGTATGCTCTATCTAAATCATAAAATAAAATTAAAGGGACATGGAACCCAAAATTTTCATGATTCAGATAGAGAATACAATTTTAAACAACTTTCCAATTCATTTCTATTATCTGAAATTGCTTTGTTCTCTTGTTATCCTTTGTTGAAGAAACAGCAATTCAGATGGGTAAGCCAATAACATGAAGAATATATGTGCAGCCACCAATCAGCAGCTACTGAGACTACCTAGGTATACTTTTCAGCAAAGGATATAATGTGAACAAAACAATTAAGATAATAGAAGTAAATTGGGAAAAAAATGTAGGTTTCATATCACTTTCAACTTAGTTCAACAACCTGGCTGTGTCCATTACTTTATAGAATCTAAAATTTGACACTTATTTCTTTATTTTTGTAACCAGCTAATAAAGATTTAAAAATACATCTGCATATTATTCTCAAGATAAGCTTTGCTTTGAATATATAATTATGTCTAAAATGTATTTGGTGTTTAATGTTGCTTTATGGAGTTATATTGGAATTGATTGTGGATGGAGAAGGATCCCTTTGATGTTGCATTCAGCAGATGCACACAGCTGACATACCTACGCAGTTGCATCACTAGATGTTTGCTATTGAACTGTCAATTAAAACATTGTGTGTTGCAATCAAGTCAAACATATTGTTTGCCATATGCTATGTTCAAACTAATATAACTTTATTTGTCCTATGTAGTGTCCCTTTATTAAAAGGACATCCCAACCAAAATTGGAATGAACACTGATGCATTTCAGTTTCGAAAACAAGCATGTTTGCATTATACACATAATATCAAAAATGCTTCTAATAAAAAATAAAGCTGTTTCAAGAGTGTACTTAAAGGGACATGATAGAACATACAATTTTAAACAACTTTCCAATTTACTTCTGTTATCTAATATGCTTTGTTCTTTTAGTATCTCTTTTTTTTTTTTTAAAACATACCTAGATAGGCTCAGGAGCTTAGAGCTATTTGCATATTATTGGCTGAACATATAAGCCTGTTGTCATTGGCTTACTGATGTGTACAGCTAGCTCCCAGTAGTGCATTGCTGCTTTTTTAAATAAAGATACTAAGAGAATTAAGCAAAATTGATAATAGAAGTAAATTGGAAAGTTGTTTAAACTTTCTATGCTCTTTCTTAATCATGAAAGAAATTGTTTGGGTTTCATGTCCCTTTAAGTATGCTCCGTGCATTATAGACATCATTGCATCATTGGTGACATGATATAAGCCTCTCTAGCTCTCTGAGTAGCTGCAGTATTTAAAATGTTGGTGCACGGAGACTATCTAGCTATGCTTCACATGCATGTGCATAGAAAAATCCTAGAACAGTGATACATTTGACTAGAAGCAGTTTTGCCAATACACATATATGTTTTGTTAAGAGAATATAGAGAATGCAGTAACTAAATAGAAAACAATCTCAATATAAACAAAGTGCACATCAGGTAGCTATCCTGGGTGTAACCCCACTAGAGCTTTAACACAAATATACAAAAAAACAGCAAAATAATCTAGGTGGCGCTCTCTCACATACAAGTAGTTGCAAACACTAAAAAAATAGCTATTGGCAAAGACGATAAGCTTATTTGCCTGCAATATGTAAGGCTGAACTGGGAGCTTTATCATCTGCTGGCTTCCTCTATTGATTTTCTATATACCTAGTTGCCAACATTTCAAAAAAAATTCCAGGGACACTTTGCAGCAGAGCAAGCAAGCGGGTTACTGGAGTATTGACGACCTACTGTTCAACTGCTCTGCCCACTCAGTTCTGCAATCAAAACACACCCATCCAGGGACATACAACAAAATCCAGGGACTGTTGGCAACTATGCTATATATGCTTCAGGTCCCAGTTAGTCTCTCGATCCCTGGATCACTCAGCACTGCCTTGGAACACTAAAAAGGAATTATTGACCTTGCTTGATACCATGCAGGCAGGCTGTTCCCCTGGTCCTATTTTCCTGTCCAGTCCTAAGTTTAAAAAAATCACCAAAAATCAATACGCTGTAATTTACTTTTTTCCCATTGTTATGGACCATGTGGAGGGGCTGTTGGGGCTCGACAGACAGCTAAAAAGAGAAGAATGCCCAGAGAGAATCCAGCGGCAATCACTCCTGCATATGTTTCTTTCCCCTAATGCAGAAAGCAAAGTTCTTTTTTTTCCCCAGCACCTTTGCCTCTCTTCACTTATGTGACAAACAAACCTACTGTACCTTCACTAAAAAAACTAAGGATTTTTAAAGGTGTTTATTTTTTTTCTACTAGATGTTTATGATCAGCCAATATAAATTCAAATATTTTACTAAGACTAACTGTTATGGCATTTAACTAAAAAGAATCACCAGGTACATCTAATTTGTATAAGGAATAGGACATAGATTTATTGGATTTCATATGCTTTGTTTTTTTACCATGTGTAATCTCTTGCCAAATTCATATTCTAAATATACCACCTGGTGAGCAGCTGTTTACAATGTTTTTAATAAAGATTAAAATTCAGATAGAAAACAGTGATTATCTCACATGAGACAAGGGAAGAGGTAACAATTTACACTATTATTATTATTTTTATTATTATTATTATTGTACTTGTTAGTGTATTTTAAAGTGTATTACAATTTGTTGTCTTTTTAAACGATGTTCCTATGGTTACAATTTTTTATACTTAAAGGGACAGTCAACACCAGAATTTTTGTTGTTTTAAAAGATAGATAATCCCTTAATTACCCATTCTCCATTTCTTCATAACCAACATAGTTAGATACAAGGTAATTACAGAGGTAAAACGTGTATTATAAGCCTCTGCAGACTGCCCCCTTATTTCAGTTCTTTTAACAGACTTGCATTTTAGCCAATCAGTGCTCACTCCTCGGTAAATTCAAGTGCATGAGCTCAATGTTATCTATATGAAACACATGAACTAATGCCCTCTAGTGGTGAAAAACTGTCAAAATGCATTTAGATTAGAGGCGGCCTTCAAGGTCTAAGAAATTAGCATATGAACCTTCTAGGTTTAGCTTTCAACTAAGAATACCAAGAGAACAAAGCAAAATTGGTGATAAAAGATAATTGGAAAGTTGTTTAAAATTACATCGCCCTGTTTGAATCATGAACGTTTTTTGTTTTTTTACTTGACTGTCCCTTTAAAGAGACTGCAAAGTCAAAATTAAACTTTCATGATTCCGATAGATCATATAATTTTAAACAACTTTCCATTTTACTTCTATTATCTAATTAGCTTTGTTCCTATGGTATTTTTTGTTGAAACGCGTACCTTGGCACGCTCAGGGGCAGCAAAGCACTACTGGGAGCAAGCTGCTGATTGGTGACTGCACAAATATGACTATTTTTATTGGCTAACCCAATGTGATTAGATAGCTATTAAAACAATTTATTAAAACACATATTAAAAACATATGAAATCTTTTTATATCCGAAAAGATGATAGAAATATGTTTTACAACAGAAACAGTAACAGTAATATGTCATACATACAGGGAGTGCAGAATTATTAGGCAAATGAGTATTTTGACCACATCATCCTCTTTATGCATGTTGTCTTACTCCAAGCTGTATAGGCTCGAAAGCCTACTACCAATTAAGCATATTAGGTGATGTGCATCTCTGTAATGAGAAGGGGTGTGGTCTAATGACATCAACACCCTATATCAGGTGTGCATAATTATTAGGCAACTTCCTTTCCTTTGGCAAAATGGGTCAAAAGAAGGACTTGACAGGCTCAGAAAAGTAAAAAATAGTGAGATATCTTGCAGAGGGATGCAGCACTCTTAAAATTGCAAAGCTTCTGAAGCGTGATCATTGAACAATCAAGCGTTTCATTCAAAATAGTCAACAGGGTCGCAAGGAGCGTGTGGAAAAACCAAGGCACAAAATAACTGCCCATGAACTGAGAAAAGTCAAGCGTGCAGCTGCCAAGATGCCACTTGCCACCAGTTTGGCCATATTTCAGAGCTGCAACATCACTGGAGTGCCCAAAAGCACAAGGTGTGCAATACTCAGAGACATGGCCAAGGTAAGAAAGACTGAAAGACGACCACCACTGAATAAGACACACAAGCTGAAATGTCAAGACTGGGCCAAGAAATATCTCAAGACTGATTTTTCTAAGGTTTTATGGACTGATGAAATGAGAGTAAGTCTTGATGGGCCAGATGGATGGGCCCGTGGCTGGATTGGTAAAGGGCAGAGAGCTCCAGTCCGACTCAGACACCAGCAAGGTGGAGGTGGAGTACTGGTTTGGGCTGGTATCATCAAAGATGAGCTTGTGGGGCCTTTTCGGGTTGAGGATGGAGTCAAGCTCAACTCCCAGTCCTACTGCCAGTTTCTGGAAGACACCTTCTTCAAGCAGTGGTACAGGAAGAAGTCTGCATCCTTCAAGAAAAACATGATTTTCATGCAGGACAATGCTCCATCACACGCGTCCAAGTACTCCACAGCGTGGCTGGCAAGGAAGGGTATAAAAGAAGAAAATCTAATGACATGGCCTCCTTGTTCACCTGATCTGAACCCCATTGAGAACCTGTGGTCCATCATCAAATGTGAGATTTACAAGGAGGGAAAACAGTACACCTCTCTGAACAGTGTCTGGGAGGCTGTGGTTGCTGCTGCACGCAATGTTGATGGTGAACAGATCAAAACACTGACAGAATCCATGGATGGCAGGCTTTTGAGTGTCCTTGCAAAGAAAGGTGGCTATATTGGTCACTGATTTGTTTTTGTTTTGTTTTTGAATGTCAGAAATGTATATTTGTGAATGTTGAGATGTTATATTGGTTTCACTGGTAAAAATAAATAATTGAAATGGGTATATATTTGTTTTCTGTTAAGTTGCCTAATAATTATGCACAGTAATAGTCACCTGCACACACAGATATCCCCCTAAAATAGCTATAACTAAAAACAAACTAAAAACTACTTCCAAAACTATTCAGCTTTGATATTAATGAGTTTTTTGGGTTCATTGAGAACATGGTTGTTGTTCAATAATAAAATTAATCCTCAAAAATACAACTTGCCTAATAATTCTGCACTCCCTGTATATAATACATCGAAAAACACAAGAGATTACACCAGATGGAGTAATTTTAACCAGAGAACTCACTATACATATAGATTTGAAAAGTCTATCAATAACTACTGTAGGAGAAGGGATGAAAATAAGTGGAGCTCACCAAAAAGATTTAAAGGGACAGTCAACCCAAAATTTCAAATAGGTAATTCCTATAAACTTGCTAATGATTATTATTTTGAACTACAGCCTAATTTAGTAGCATAAAGCGTTTCTAAGTATTAGTACTTACTTTTGTCTCTTGTGGCTGTTTGAAATGCCGCCTGCCCCCTCCCATATTTCATCATCAGTATCTTCATTGTGCAGCTCTAACAGCTCATTTTCGTCTGTCCTGTCAAGGTATTTGAAATATTATTAAATAATATATAGAAGTATATTTATCTTTATTTAATAAATCTGTTGATGTGCACATGGTCTGTAGACAAAGTTTTGTTTCTAAGAGATCTCCCACACCCATTATGTAAAATTATGCTGAACACACAGGGGGAGACAATGGAACATTTGGCCTGCCCAATTTAATACAGTCACTTAGAGGAATGTTGGGGGAAGTAATTTTGAAAGAGAACAGGATACAGGCCCATATATGAGTTTCCTCCAAGGAAGATGCCGATCCGTCTGAGGAGATGTGAAAAATACAGGCATTTTTCAAAAGGGACGGGTAATTAGCACAAATTTATTTGAGTGGCTCATGCTGTGTGAGTACTAAACCTGGGAAATACCAGATGTGGTGATTAAGATAACACAGAGAAAACAAAGACAGATGCTGAGGTGTGACTCTGGAAGCTCACGTAAGCAGACAGCAAATAAACATTTTTTTTTCTCTCTCTGTTTAAATACATGCCCCAGAATGTATTAAATATAGAAATTTGGGAAATTGTCTAATTCTATATTATTATTACATGGGTATTTGCTAAGCTTGGGAGGTAACTGTTTTAGTCAGTCAAAAATGTGTTATAACCTCTGTTTTGTTTATATTTTTCAGACATATAATCTCAGATCTACATAGAAATGAATGTGCATATATATATATATATATATATGTATATATATATATATATATATATATATATATATATATATGTATATATATATATATATATATATATATATATATATATATTTTGAAAACATAAAAGATCTTACTTAACCTCTGTGTTTTTAAGAATATAAATAAATACTTGTGGACCTGGAAAGAAATAATTAATGACACTTATTACTTTATTTCAGATGGAATGCCTGCATGAAATGAAATATCATATCATATGAATGTGCAATAAATGTTTATAAAGTTTCAAATACATCTTTTAAAATATAGTGAGATGAAGATATGGAAGTTACTTTGATGTGATATGACTATGAGATATATATTTTCTGTTAGACTAAATGAAATATAAATTATTTTAATATAATGTTAGATATATTTGATATTTCATATCAAAATGATCAGAAAATTCATTAAGATATAACTTATCCAAAACAAATATTGTGAATAATTGTTGCAGTAAATTATGATAAAATGAATAACCATAAGTGATTTAAGTTGTTTCAAATGTTGCTGTGTCTTTTTGTGATGCCACCCAGTGTTGCCACGAGAGAACTACAGCCCGAAAGATTTTTGGCTGTTGGAAATGGGATATCCAGTTATCCAATAGAGGGACAAGGTTTCGAAGGGCCACCCATATTTCACACCAATGCTTAAACTATATAGTGCTATGCAGGAAAGGGTGAAGAAAAACTGGCTGCAGAGTTTTGTAACTGACTGAAACTGTTTTGCGTGGGACACAGTCAAACTATAAAAACAAAGTGGGCCATACTACTCCTATTCCATTGCAATTACACTTATTTTATATGAGGTGTGAAAAAATCTTGAAGTTGGATCTCATTTTGGTAACGTATATATATAGAGTGTAAGAAAAGGGCTGCTAATTACATGTGATATTTTAAAGTCACTGCAGTTTAAAGATACAGTTTTCTGGGTTTTGTAAGATAAGTCATATGCATAGCCTTTACAGTTAATAGATTTAAAGAGCAGATTATACTTTTAAACTGTGTGTCATTGTCCTAGATAGCTCTTAGCCTACTTATTTGTATGCAAGCATTTAAAGTAAACAATTACTATTGCTGGGCCTGGCAGAGTCAAATAAATAAATTGTATTTTAAATTGGTAATCCCAGCCTAGGTATTATTCAAATTTGTATCTGGTAGACTAAGTGATTTATCTGTGAAAGTTCTGGTGTTTTAAGTCAATATTGTATTAGGATAAATTGCAGTTAAATAGCAATATATATATATATTATCCTATGGTTTAAGAACACTGTTTAAAATTGTATTGCTTGGATGTTAAAGGTTATTTATAAATAAGGTGGGTTTTTAAAATAAGCGTGTATGAATTTTGCATAGCATATTTAAATAGTTTTCAAGCGCATAAAAAGTTATTTAATTTCCTTTTATTGCAAATATACTTCAATATGTTCATGGATATTATCTAAATAAAAGAGTTCAGGTATTTATATTAATTGTGTGGTCTAGTAGATGCATGGTTGATTAGGGTTTCTATTTTTAAGGAAAATTATTATAAGATTATGTTTATAACCCTGCCATAAACTGATATATTATTTGGATAACACTACTAAGACTTTCATAAATATACTGACAGTCCACACTCCCGTGTTTTGCGCATGCGAAGTGCGCCGATAACGCTACATATACATCAAGGCAGTATTAAATCCATAATAAATAGACACTGACATTTATTACAGAGAGACCCAATTATTGGAGAATTAATTGAAGAGAAACCAAATATTGTTTTTAGAAAGGCGAAAAATGAAAAAAATATTTTAGCACCCAGTGTTATGAAAAGAAAAGAATGAAAAAATTAGATTTTTTTCCATGTATTAGTTGCAAAGCCTGTAAACATAGCAAGAAAACTAAAATAGTTAAATCAAGTACTGCACAAAAAAAAGAAATTAAAGATATTATTAGGTGCACTGACAATAATGGGGTTTATCTTATACAGTGCCCCTGTAATAGGCAGTATTTGGGGGAGAACTCACGAACCCTTAGAGACAGAATAAGAGAACATCTGTTAAATATTGAACATGGTTTTGAATGTCAGTTATTGTTTTAAGAAAGAACATAATCAAAATACAAAGGGTTTGAAATACTGGGGGATCAAGAAGATTTTTAAAGATTGGAGAGGAGGGGATATAAATAAATGGTTATTGAGAGCTGAGGCTGAAATTATTTATAATTTTAGAACTTTAGAACCACTGGGTTTAAATATAGATTTAGATCTGAATTTTCTACTATAATCACACTTTATTCACGCATTTATTAATTTATTTATTTATTCACACACACACACACATATATATATATATATATATATATATATATATATATATATATATATATTTCCCATACCTCACACAATGTTGGGATATACACAGAGTGCCCATATAGGAGGTAATATTTTAAACATTTTATATAATTAATGCACTACTTAATTTCACACTAGAATCTTATTTACTTTGTCTGTCTAATAAATGTATATTTTTTATATTGGTATATAAATTTAAAATGTTATGAAATCGCTGTATGTTCAGATATTATCGCATTTATAATAATACATTTTTGCTGCATATAGAGTAACCAATGTTAATACAAGTGCATAAAGTGAACTATCACTTTAAATCTCTGGCTAAGGAAGAGGAGGAACCAGTATAAAAAGACAGGAATATACTTTACAACTCATCTTGAAAAAGGCTGTTTATAGCTGAAACGCGTTAATACGATGAGTTTATGCCCCATATGAACATTATACCAAAAAGAATCAGAGCACTCTGTATATTTTTTGAATAAAGCAGTTAAAAGTTTGAAAACCAGGAAAAATTATTTACAACTGGCAATCCGCCTTTTCCTATTGGCCACCCGACGATCACGTGACCTGAGCTCACGGAGACAGTGTCCATAGCACCAAATGAGAAAGGTGTAAGTTTGGTGTGGATCAGCTACGGGTAAGAGCGGGGAAAACAAGTTTTTTCGTATTCTGGTTAGTCCAACTGTCCTAAATAAGGATACTGCATAACTATCACACAAATCAGATAAAAACTGTTTTGTTATATACACCAATTTCATCGGTCTTTCAAATAACGGCTAAATAACTACTAAGTTCACCTGTTTTGAAAGTAACCTGAGATCTGGACTAAACAATACTGCCGTAAAAGTCTATCGCCTAGATTACGAGTTTTTTCGGTAAAGACCCGCGGTGCTAACGCTCCTTTTTTTTCCAGCGCACCCTTAAGCCAACGCTGGTATTACGAGTTGTCTGAATGGCTGCGTTAGCCTCAGAAAAGGGAGCGTCGAGCCAAATTTAGCTTCCCTTCAACTCTCAATACCAGCGTTGCCTACGCTAGCGGTAAGCTGGAAAAACATGCTCGTGCACAATTTCCCCATAGGATACAATGGGGCTGAGCTGGCTGAAAAAAAACCTAACACCTGCAAAAAAGCAGCGTTCAGCTCCTAACGCAGCCCCATTGTTTCCTATGGGGAAACACTCTCTAAGTCTACACCTAACACTCTAACATGAGTCTAAACACCCCTAATCTTACACTTATTAACCCCTAATCTGCCACACCGGCTATCGCTGATACCTACATTATATTATTAACCCCTAATCTGCCGCTCCGGACACCGCAGCAACCTACATTATACCTATGAACCCCTAATCTGCTGTCGCTAACATCGCTGACACCTATATTATATTTAATAACCCCTAATCTGCCCCCCCCAATGTCGCCGCCACCTACCTACACTTATTAACCCCTAATCTGCCGACCGGACATCGCCGCCACTATAATAAATGTATTAACCCCTAAACCGCCGCAATCCCGCCTCGCAAACACTATAATAAATTTTATTAACCCCTAATCTGCCCTCCCTAACATCGCCGCCACCTACCTACAATTATTAACCCCTAAACTCCCGACCCCAACGTAAGTCTAACCCTAATCCTAACACCCCACTAAGTTAAATATAATTTAAATAAAACGAAATAAATTTACTATAATTAAATAAATTATTCCTATTTAAAACTAAATACTTACCTATAAAATAAACCCTAATATAGCTACAATATAACTAATAGTTACATTGTAGCTATTTTAGGATTTATATTTATTTTACAGGCAACTTTGTATTTATTTTAACTAGGTACAATAGCTATTAAATAGTTAAGAACTATTTAATAGCTACCTAGTTAAAATAATTACAGAATTACCTTTAAAATAAATCCTAACCTAAGTTACAAATACACCTAACACTACACTATCAATAAATTAATTAAATAAATTAACTACAGTTATCTAAACTAAAATACAATTAAATAAACTAAACTATAATACAAAAAACAAACAAACACTAAATTACAGAAAATAAAAAAAACATTACAAGAAGTTTAAACTAATTACACCTAATCTAAGCCCCCTAATAAAATAAAAAAGCCCCCCAAAATAATAAAATGCCCTACCCTATCCTAAATTACAAAGTAATCAGCTCTTTTATCAGCCCTTAAATAGTGATGTCGCGAACCTAAAATTTTGCGTTCCGAACGGCTAACGCGAACTTCCGCAAAAGTTCACTAACCGGCGAACCGGGCGAACTGCCATAGACTTCAATAGGCAGGCGAATTTTAAAACCCACAGGGACTCTTTCTGGCCACAAAAGTGATGGAAAAGTTGTTTCAAGGGGACTAACACCTGGACTGTGGTATGCCGGAGGGGGATCCATGGCAAACTCCCATGGAAAATGACATAGTTGATGCAGAGTCTGGTTTTAATCCATAAAGGGCATAAATCACCTAACATTCCTAAATTGTTTGGAATAACGTGCTTTAAAACATCAGGTATGATGTATCGTTCAGGTAGTGTAAGGTTTTTTGTTTTTTTTTAAATGTACACTACTGTTTTAGCAGATATGACTTGCACTGGTGTGACACTGTGCCCTGGCAGGACCTGGAACGCACACGTGTGAGGGAAACTGACTGCTATTATTTCACAGTAAAAAAGGTTGTTTTTTTTTTAAATGTATGTACACTACTGTTTTAGTAGATATGTCTTGCACTGGTGTGACACTGTGCCCTGGCAGGACCTGGAGCGCACACGTGTGAGGGAAACTGACTGCTATTATTTCACAATAAAAAAGTTTTTTTTTTTAAATGTATGTACACTACTGTTTTAGCAGATATGACTTGCACTGGTGTGACACTGTGCCCTGGCAGGACCTGAAACGCACACGTGTGAGGGAAACTGACTGCTATTATTTCACAGTAAAAAAAGGTTGTTTTTTTTTTAAATGTATGTACACTACTGTTTTAGTAGATATGACTTGCACTGCTGTGACACTGTGCCCTGGCAGGACCTGGAGCGCACACGTGTGAGGGAAACTGACTGCTATTATTTCACAATAAAAAAGTTTTTTGTTTTTTTTTAAATGTATGTACACTACTGTTTTAGCAGATATGACTTGCACTGGTGTCACACTGTGCCCTGGCAGGACCTGAAACGCACACGTGTGAAGGAAACTGACTGCTATTATTTCAAATTAAAAAAAAGTTTTTTTGTTTTTTTTTAAATGTACACTACTGTTTTAGCAGATATGACTTGCACTGGTGTCACACTGTGCCCTGGCAGGACCTGAAATGCACACGTGTGAAGGAAACTGACTGCTATTATTCCAAATTAAAAAAAGTTTTTTGTTTTTTTTTAAATGTACACTACTGTTTTAGCAGATATGACTTGCACTAGTGTCACACTGTGCCCTGGCAGGACCTGAAACGCACACGTGTGAAGGAAACTGACTGCTATTATTTCAAATTAAAAAAAGATTGTTTTTTTTTTTTTAAATGTACACTACTGTTTTAGCAGATATGACTTGCATTGGTGTCACACTGTGCCCTGGCAGGACCTCAAACGCACACGTGTGAAGGAAAATGACTGCCATTATTTCAAATTAAAAAAAGAGTTTTTTTAATTTTAAATGTACACTACTTTTTTTTAGCATATATGACTTGCACTGGTGTCACACTGTGCCCTGGCAGGACCTCAAACGCACACGTGTAAAGGAAAATGACTGCTATTATTTCAAATTAAAAGAAGTTTGTTTTTGTTTTTTAAATGTACACTACTGTTACACCAGATATGAGTGGTGGCACTGGGCAAGTGGGCACAGTAAACGCTGTGAGCCTGAGCTGGCAGGCAGGCTGCAATTAGATTACACAGGGGGAAAAAAAAAAAAAAGCAGACTGATGTTCTAGCCCTAAAAAGGGCTTTTTGGGGTGCTGTCCTTACAGCAAAGATCAGATGAGTCCTTCAGGACTGTAATGGACACTGAATACACTAGCCTAGCTATCGATTTCCCTATTAAATCAGCAGCAGCTACACTGTCCCTCCTCTCACTAAGAATGCAGGCTCCGAATGAATCTAAAATGGATGCTGTCCAGGAGGTGTGTAACAACCCAGACATACAAAGTGTTGTTATTGTTACTGCAAGTAAATTTACTGAGTTTCTCATAGATATGATAAATAGAACTGACAATCCAGAAACAATACCACATCAATAAGTGTAAAATATAGGTGTGTTATCCTAAGCAATGATATATATAGGCAGATTCTGATACCTATATTAAATGCTAAGGATATTTAATATAGTTATTTGCTAGCTCAGTGTCAATGTCTGAATGACACTGAGGCTAACAAGACAACATGGTGGTTAATATAGTATATAGAGCAAGTGATCACACATAGAATGTTGAGCAGCGTAGAAACAATCTTAGAATAAGTGCAGTAAAAGTACTGAGACAATATGAGAATATAAACAAGTCAAAGTTCGTTACCAATCGATGTTGTGATACCAAAGCTGCCTGTAGCTGAGAAGGTTGCTACTAGCACTGAGCAGAGCGGTGCGGTGTAGCAGAGAGCAGCCGGGAAGATGTTTGCAGCGTGGCGTTGCGGATGGATCCGATGCGGCCGTCGGTGACGTCACCCGCCAAACAGCTGAGCCTGTAGAATCCGGAGAAGTTGCAACCGGAGCTGGGAAAGGTTGCTGAAGGATCCGGTTCAGCGGTTAATGCTGTAAGTAGCAAGATTTGGGTAAAGGTCGTAGAGAGTCTCAGCAAGAGACAAATAACATAGGTTGAGAACAAAAAGTAGTCCGTGGAAAACGGAGGGGCCAGTATCACTGTAGATAGAACATTCAATACCAAGCAATGATGCTAAACAGAGGTGTGCCTTATAAAGGTGATGCAAAGGTGAGATGGAGGCTGAGAGGATTAACCCATCACTACCCATAAGGATGTTACAGAGGGGTCCCCCAAAATGAACCACTCTGGGGTTCAAGGATGAGGCCTGTCTGGGTTACGCCGATGGAAGATAGATATCAGTCTTGGAGCGGACAGATTAACGGAAGGCTCCCAGGAATCATCTTCGGATGAATACCCTTTCCAATGAATCAGGTACTGCAACCGGCCAGATACTCTTCTAGAGTCTAATATTTTCTCCACCTCAAATTCACAGTCTGGAATAACAGGAACCTGAGTAGTAGAACTTGTAGATGGATTCCTTAGTTCTTTGTATGGCTTTAGCAGGTTAACGTGAAAGGTGGGATGTATCCTATAGTCTTCAGGGAGTTGCAAAGTGACCGCGTTGGAGTTTATTATCCTCTTAATTGGGAAGGGTCCAATGTAGAACCTATTCAATTTCCTAGTGGGTGTACTGAGACGGAGGTTCCTGGTTGACAGCCACACCAGATCTCCAATCATATATTCGGGTGCTGGTTTTCTCCTTAAATTATAATAGACTTTCTGTCTGTCCTGAGCAGTCTTAATGTTGTCGGCAAGAATAGAGAAGGTTTCAGCGATATTGTTAGTGGTGTCATTAACTACTGGGCACTGACTGTCATTTTGAGGGTTGACATGGAACAGTGGATGAAATCCATAGTTGGCGAAGAACAGAGTGGTCTTGATGGTGGAATGATAGGTGTTGTTATGGGCAAACTCTGCTAATGGAAGTAGTGATGACCAGTATAGGTACTGTCTGGTGTGTAATAGGCCCTGACTCAAGTTTTTTACCATCAATAAGGCGCACCAGAACAGGTTTCTGTTTCTTAACAAGTGGTATTTTATTTAACTTAACAAGTGCGTAATCAATATAACAGGAGTATGCCCCAGAATCAATAACAGCTTCAGAGCAGAGGCGGCGGTGGTCCCACTGTAAAGAGATTGGAATAATACAGTTTGTTACCTGGGTGTTGGTAATTTTCAAGGTAAACACTGTGTCACATTTCTTACCCTTTTTAGTTCTTTTAAGTACTGGGCAAGAGGATACATTGTGTTCCTTTGAAGCACAATATAGACATAGGTGGTTAAGTCTACGTCTGTTTTTCTCCTCTAGGGAGAGAGGTCCCTTGATGGCGCCGATATCCATTGGCTCCTCTGTACCCTTTAGTTGTGGAGGACCTCTGGAATCATGGTATCTAATATTGGTGTCATGAGAAACTTTTTCCTGTTTTCTCTCTCTAATTCTGTGATCAATCTTAATGCTTAGTTGCATTAGACCTTCCAAATCATCTGGTAAGTCCAGTCTAGCAAATTCATCTTTAATATGTTCTGACAGTCCTAGTCTGAACTGACTTTTTAGGGAGACCTGATTCCAGCCTGAATCTAGTTGCCAGATTTTGAACTCAGAAATATAATCCTCCACAGCTCTTTTATTTTGTTTAAGATTCCTGAGTTTGTGCTCTGCAGTGCTTTGTCTGTGGGGGTCCTCATATAAGGAGGATAAGGAGCTGAGGAAGTCATCAAGTGAGTTTAACATAGGACTATTTTGTTCATAAAGCGAGTCAGCCCAAACCCTGGGTTTACCCCTTAAATAGGATATCATTGTCAAAACCTTGATTTTATCATTTGCAAAGGTCTTTGGTTTTAAAGTAAAAAATAAGGTGCAAGCATTAATGAACTGTCTGAATTGTTTCCTGTCACCACTAAATTTATCAGGTGGACTGACAGGGGGCTCTGGTGGGGTGTCAGTGTGATGAGGTGCTGGGGTAAGCCCTTCTTTAATTATATTCTTCAGGGTTTGGTTTTCTACCTGTAGGTCTCTCAGGCCTAAATTTAATTGATCCACCTTTTGGCCTAGAGTGACCACATAATTAGAGAGCTCTACAGGATTCATCACACCTATATATCTTTTTTGGGCTTGGTATTCCTGTAACAACCCAGACATACAAAGTGTTGTTATTGTTACTGCAAGTAAATTTACTGAGTTTCTCATAGATATGATAAATAGAACTGACAATCCAGAAACAATACCACATCAATAAGTGTAAAATATAGGTGTGTTATCCTAAGCAATGATATATATAGGCAGATTCTGATACCTATATTAAATGCTAAGGATATTTAATATAGTTATTTGCTAGCTCAGTGTCAATGTCTGAATGACACTGAGGCTAACAAGACAACATGGTGGTTAATATAGTATATAGAGCAAGTGATCACACATAGAATGTTGAGCAGCGTAGAAACAATCTTAGAATAAGTGCAGTAAAAGTACTGAGACAATATGAGAATATAAACAAGTCAAAGTTCGTTACCAATCGATGTTGTGATACCAAAGCTGCCTGTAGCTGAGAAGGTTGCTACTAGCACTGAGCAGAGCGGTGCGGTGTAGCAGAGAGCAGCCGGGAAGATGTTTGCAGCGTGGCGTTGCGGATGGATCCGATGCGGCCGTCGGTGACGTCACCCGCCAAACAGCTGAGCCTGTAGAATCCGGAGAAGTTGCAACCGGAGCTGGGAAAGGTTGCTGAAGGATCCGGTTCAGCGGTTAATGCTGTAAGTAGCAAGATTTGGGTAAAGGTCGTAGAGAGTCTCAGCAAGAGACAAATAACATAGGTTGAGAACAAAAAGTAGTCCGTGGAAAACGGAGGGGCCAGTATCACTGTAGATAGAACATTCAATACCAAGCAATGATGCTAAACAGAGGTGTGCCTTATAAAGGTGATGCAAAGGTGAGATGGAGGCTGAGAGGATTAACCCATCACTACCCATAAGGATGTTACAGAGGGGTCCCCCAAAATGAACCACTCTGGGGTTCAAGGATGAGGCCTGTCTGGGTTACGCCGATGGAAGATAGATATCAGTCTTGGAGCGGACAGATTAACGGAAGGCTCCCAGGAATCATCTTCGGATGAATACCCTTTCCAATGAATCAGGTACTGCAACCGGCCAGATACTCTTCTAGAGTCTAATATTTTCTCCACCTCAAATTCACAGTCTGGAATAACAGGAACCTGAGTAGTAGAACTTGTAGATGGATTCCTTAGTTCTTTGTATGGCTTTAGCAGGTTAACGTGAAAGGTGGGATGTATCCTATAGTCTTCAGGGAGTTGCAAAGTGACCGCGTTGGAGTTTATTATCCTCTTAATTGGGAAGGGTCCAATGTAGAACCTATTCAATTTCCTAGTGGGTGTACTGAGACGGAGGTTCCTGGTTGACAGCCACACCAGATCTCCAATCATATATTCGGGTGCTGGTTTTCTCCTTAAATTATAATAGACTTTCTGTCTGTCCTGAGCAGTCTTAATGTTGTCGGCAAGAATAGAGAAGGTTTCAGCGATATTGTTAGTGGTGTCATTAACTACTGGGCACTGACTGTCATTTTGAGGGTTGACATGGAACAGTGGATGAAATCCATAGTTGGCGAAGAACAGAGTGGTCTTGATGGTGGAATGATAGGTGTTGTTATGGGCAAACTCTGCTAATGGAAGTAGTGATGACCAGTATAGGTACTGTCTGGTGTGTAATAGGCCCTGACTCAAGTTTTTTACCATCAATAAGGCGCACCAGAACAGGTTTCTGTTTCTTAACAAGTGGTATTTTATTTAACTTAACAAGTGCGTAATCAATATAACAGGAGTATGCCCCAGAATCAATAACAGCTTCAGAGCAGAGGCGGCGGTGGTCCCACTGTAAAGAGATTGGAATAATACAGTTTGTTACCTGGGTGTTGGTAATTTTCAAGGTAAACACTGTGTCACATTTCTTACCCTTTTTAGTTCTTTTAAGTACTGGGCAAGAGGATACATTGTGTTCCTTTGAAGCACAATATAGACATAGGTGGTTAAGTCTACGTCTGTTTTTCTCCTCTAGGGAGAGAGGTCCCTTGATGGCGCCGATATCCATTGGCTCCTCTGTACCCTTTAGTTGTGGAGGACCTCTGGAATCATGGTATCTAATATTGGTGTCATGAGAAACTTTTTCCTGTTTTCTCTCTCTAATTCTGTGATCAATCTTAATGCTTAGTTGCATTAGACCTTCCAAATCATCTGGTAAGTCCAGTCTAGCAAATTCATCTTTAATATGTTCTGACAGTCCTAGTCTGAACTGACTTTTTAGGGAGACCTGATTCCAGCCTGAATCTAGTTGCCAGATTTTGAACTCAGAAATATAATCCTCCACAGCTCTTTTATTTTGTTTAAGATTCCTGAGTTTGTGCTCTGCAGTGCTTTGTCTGTGGGGGTCCTCATATAAGGAGGATAAGGAGCTGAGGAAGTCATCAAGTGAGTTTAACATAGGACTATTTTGTTCATAAAGCGAGTCAGCCCAAACCCTGGGTTTACCCCTTAAATAGGATATCATTGTCAAAACCTTGATTTTATCATTTGCAAAGGTCTTTGGTTTTAAAGTAAAAAATAAGGTGCAAGCATTAATGAACTGTCTGAATTGTTTCCTGTCACCACTAAATTTATCAGGTGGACTGACAGGGGGCTCTGGTGGGGTGTCAGTGTGATGAGGTGCTGGGGTAAGCCCTTCTTTAATTATATTCTTCAGGGTTTGGTTTTCTACCTGTAGGTCTCTCAGGCCTAAATTTAATTGATCCACCTTTTGGCCTAGAGTGACCACATAATTAGAGAGCTCTACAGGATTCATCACACCTATATATCTTTTTTGGGCTTGGTATTCCTGTAACAACCCAGACATACAAAGTGTTGTTATTGTTACTGCAAGTAAATTTACTGAGTTTCTCATAGATATGATAAATAGAACTGACAATCCAGAAA
Source organism: Bombina bombina (assembly GCF_027579735.1). Taxonomy (NCBI): domain Eukaryota; kingdom Metazoa; phylum Chordata; class Amphibia; order Anura; family Bombinatoridae; genus Bombina; species Bombina bombina. The sequence continues at coordinate 1,192,382,507 of NC_069501.1, read as the reverse complement.
CAATACCACATCAATAAGTGTAAAATATAGGTGTGTTATCCTAAGCAATGATATATATAGGCAGATTCTGATACCTATATTAAATGCTAAGGATATTTAATATAGTTATTTGCTAGCTCAGTGTCAATGTCTGAATGACACTGAGGCTAACAAGACAACATGGTGGTTAATATAGTATATAGAGCAAGTGATCACACATAGAATGTTGAGCAGCGTAGAAACAATCTTAGAATAAGTGCAGTAAAAGTACTGAGACAATATGAGAATATAAACAAGTCAAAGTTCGTTACCAATCGATGTTGTGATACCAAAGCTGCCTGTAGCTGAGAAGGTTGCTACTAGCACTGAGCAGAGCGGTGCGGTGTAGCAGAGAGCAGCCGGGAAGATGTTTGCAGCGTGGCGTTGCGGATGGATCCGATGCGGCCGTCGGTGACGTCACCCGCCAAACAGCTGAGCCTGTAGAATCCGGAGAAGTTGCAACCGGAGCTGGGAAAGGTTGCTGAAGGATCCGGTTCAGCGGTTAATGCTGTAAGTAGCAAGATTTGGGTAAAGGTCGTAGAGAGTCTCAGCAAGAGACAAATAACATAGGTTGAGAACAAAAAGTAGTCCGTGGAAAACGGAGGGGCCAGTATCACTGTAGATAGAACATTCAATACCAAGCAATGATGCTAAACAGAGGTGTGCCTTATAAAGGTGATGCAAAGGTGAGATGGAGGCTGGGAGGATTAACCCATCACTACCCATAAGGATGTTACAAGGTGGGAGGGTCTAGGAGGGAGTGTCTGCTGCTGATTGGCTGGAATGTGTCTTGTGACTGTGAGCTACAGGGTCAAAGTTTACTCAATGATGACGAATAGGGGGTGGATCGAACATTGCATATGTTCGCCGTCCGCTGCGAACGCGAACATGCTATGTTCGCTGCGAACTATTCGCGGCAGAACTGTTCGCGACATCACTACCCTTAAAAGGGCTTTTTGCGGGGCATTGCCCCAAAGTAATTAGCTCTTTTACCTATAAATAAAAATACAATACCCCCCAACATTAAAACCCACCACCCACATACCCCTACTCTAAAACCCACCCAAACCCACCTTAAAAAAACCTAACACTAACCCCCTGAAGATCTTCCTACCTTGAGTCGTCTTCACTCAGCCAAGCCGAATTCTTCATCCAAGCGGGCCAGAAGAGGTCCTCCATCTGGTTGAAGTCTTCATCCAAGCGGGGCAGAAGAGGTCTTCCATCTGATTGAAGTGTTCATCCAAGCGGCATCTTCTATCTTCATCCATCTGGAGCGGAGCGGCAGAATCCTGAAGACCTCCGACGCGGAACATCCATCCTGGCCGACGAGTGAACGACGAATGACGGTTCCTTTAAATGACGTCATCCAAGATGGCGTCCCTCGAATTCCGATTGGCTGATAGGATTCTATCAGCCAATCAGAATTAAGGTAGAAAAAATCTGATTGGCTGATCCAATCAGCCAATCTGATTGACCTCGCATTCTATTGGCTGATCGGAACAGCCAATGGAATGCGAGGTCAATCCGATTAGCTGATTGGATCAGCCAATCGGATTGAACTTCAATCTGATTGGCTGATTGAATCAGCCAATCAGATTTTTCCTACCTTAATTCCGATTGTGCCTAGGGGGTACCATGCTAACACAGTGCCAGCTGTGTCTAAGTGCAAATTAATTAAAATGTAAGGAATGATTATATATATATATATATATATATATATATATATATATATATATATATATATATATATATATATTACATTTGACTTCATTTGCATCTGTGTATACTAAGAACATAGTCATCAGATTGTTGGACACTTTTTATTTTTTTGAATAAATGTGATTACACGGAGGAGCGCAATGCACATGTATGTATATTATAAAAAACATGCCCAGTAGCACAGATATTATAGGCGTTTATAGATGCATGCGCTCTAACAAGTGTCCATCAATCTGATGGCTATGTTGTTAGTGCGCGTTGCTGCACTAACAACATAGAATCTGATGTTTTGTGATAGAGGAGCGCATGCACAAGGAATATTTTAGATCAGACAGCTGATGGAACGTGACTTCCATTTGCTGATCTGATATTTTTGCTATTCTGTTAGATCAAGTGTCACTCTAAACCAAAAAAAAAAAAGATTACCAACACACACTTTTTTGGGCTTCTTTCTATTTGCGCTTTCAGATTGAAGGATTGGAGTGTGCTTTGGCTGTCGGACAAGCAGCCGTTTTGACGGAAGCAGCATCTAGGAGCACCATATTCTCTGCAGAAAGGTTCATAAATATCTTTGGAGAAAATCTATTGGTGAACTTTATTGTTTGATCTAGCTCATTGCAGCTTACACAAGTAAGACTTTATCATATTGAACATTGGAACTGAGCTGTCTCTTTTTGGGGAATTACCACTCACTCTGTGTATGTCACCAACTCTGGATTAAGTAAAAGTCCCACAGACCATCACAATTCCTCCTTCATGTTTCACAGTTAGAGCAGGATTTAACAAAGCAATTGTCCTAAAATTGCACCTATAAATACGCATATGACTGACTCCCCTGGTTTACGTTAAACACATGGTTATATGCAAGCAATAGTCAAAAAATAAAATGCTTTAACACAGTTGGACTGTAGATCTCAGCGAGCTGTGTTTTTATGTTTGTTTTTGGAATTCAATGAAATTTAAAATATTTATAATTTAATGCAAAAAATATTAATGTTGATCATAAATAGTACCTGATCTCTTTGATTCATGAAAGATATTTTTTATTTGAATTCCCATTTAAATTATTGTTATATATGAAGTATACTAGCATTCCTTAATTCCAGTCCAATTTACCTCCTACAAGAACAGATCTTTAGGATATCCCTGCTTGGGTTAATTAGTGGCTACTTACTATGATTGACACACCTGTGCTCAAAATAGGAAATCCTTTAAATCTGCCCTGTTCTGGGTCCCTGAGTACTACAGAAAAACTCTACAATGCAGCCCAGCTGTTCTGCAATCTTTTGAGAGATGTGGTCTGCTGTTGAGCATTTTTGTTTTCCTGCATGTTAGGTACACTTGGGGATCTATTCAGCACTGCTAAAGTTTTAATACAAAAAGTAGTTGGAGCAACATTAGAAATGTATTACTGTAATTTGTAATGTTAAAAAGATGTGTTTGAACTCTGTGGACTTAAAGGGACATGGTATCAAAATTAAATTTTTATTTTTCAGAGTGAACAAATTGCAGCAAAATTCAATTTACTTATGTTATCAAATTTACCTTCTATTTTGTGGCATATTATATTCAAATTTAGCTCCTTATCATGAGAGCATAATGAGGTGTTCATATTAATAGTAGACTTTATATTCTTGCAAAAATTGTTGCAAACATTGCTGCCACATAGTGCTTAAAGGAACAGTAAAGTTAAAATTTAACTTTCATGATTCAGATAGAGCAAGTCATTTTAAGCAACTTTTCAATGTACTTATTTTATCTAATATGCATCATTGTCTTGGTATCCTTTATTGAAAAGCATATATTTTCCCTTACTGTGAGCTAGTTGCTGATTGGTGGCTACACATATATGCCTCTTGTCATTGATTGATGTATTCAGCTACTCCTTCAACAAAGGACACCAAACCAATGATGCAGCTTTAATAACAGAATTAAATTGGAAAGTTGATTAAATTATATGCTCTGTCTGAATAATAAAATATTTTGGGTCACATGCACGTTCCTGAGCCTATCTAAATATTCCCCCAAAGCACAATACTAAAAAAGAGGTTAATTTGATAATCAGCTTAAATGTGAGAGTTTTTTTTTACCTTATAAACATTAAACAAACATTATACTGTTAAAACATAGTACTCTGTTTCATCAGAGCATTTTATTTGTAAACCAAATCCCCCTTCTTACTATAGAGTCCTGATTATGAAAGGTTTGTTTGTGTAGCGTGATTTTATTTTCTCTCTTTTATCTGTTTTTATCTGGAGTAAATCTCAAAGAAAATAATGTGTCCCTCATCGTAAAGGCGATATGCAAAGTGACTTCCATTGTAAAGTGTAGGTTTTGTGAAAAGAAAAAAGAAAAAGAGAAAAATTGTAGTAGGACATATTTATTTTTCAGATTTAATATATCTTTTAATTATGGTAGTAAAAGTTAAGTTTTAATATGTTTTTGTTTTCTTGGACATTGGTCCTGATATTGCTTAAATTGAAGGTAAACTTTGATAAATGAAAGTTCATTTTTTTAAAAATACTATTAAAAACAGGGGCATTTTCATTCATCAAAGTTTAGAAGGCAGCCGTTTTGATTAAAAACTTACCTTTGTTTTTTTCACAGTCAGAGCAGCTTCCCCCAACCGGAGATCCTATCTTCACATGTCATCAATGACTAATCCAGCTTCCTCCAATCACGGCATGGCTTCAGGCAATGACTACCCTGGGGGGAAAGCCGTGATTGGAGGAAGAAGGATTAGTTATTGATGACGTGTGAAGAGAGGATCTCCGGGTGGGGGAAGCTGCTCTGACTGTGAAAAAAACAAAGGTAAGTTTTTAATCAAAACGGCTGCCTTCTAAACTTTGATGAATGAAAATGCCCCTGTTTTTAATAGTATTTTAAAAAAAATTAACTTTCATTTATCAAAGTTTACCTTCAATTTAAGCAATATCAGGACCAATGTCCAAGAAAACAATGAATGAAAGTGCCCCTGTTTTTAATAGCATTTTTAAAAAATGGGCTTTAATTCACTTTAAGATGTGGAGCAATGAGTATTTAAAGAACCATTAAATACAGTAGAATTTCATAATTTACGTACATAATAAAAAGACAATGCAAATAAGCAGTAGATTTTTTTGTATTTTTCTCCATTTGCCTGCCCCCTGTATCATGTGACAACCATCAACCAATCACAAACTAGTGTACGCATACACTGTGAACTTGTGCACATGCTCAGTAGTAGCCAGTGCCTCAGAAATGTGCATATAAAAATACTTTCTTTTTACTTCAGTGTCCCTTTAATTAACAAAGTGCCTTTAACCTTTTGCTGCTGTTATGCCGTTGTATTCCGTCAAACTGCGCTGGGCTTTAGCGCCGTTATGACGGAATACAACATCATAGCCAACGGCTGTCCTGAAGCCTATTGAGCTTCCTGGATTTGATCGCGGTCTGGAGGGCGTTGCTAGCGTTATAGGGACGCCCCCCAGACCCGATCCAATCATTTAAATCTCGAGATCGTGTGCACGATCGAGTGATTTCAATTTGTCTACATCGGAAAGGTTGTTCCGATGTAGACACTTTAACCTCGGCAGGAAAGGGTTAATCCCTCGTCTTTTTTCTTTTCAGATAGTTCATTTTTTGAGTGTTTGGTACTCCCCACAAAAAAAACTGTTAGATTGTTAAAAGTATAGCTACAGTGGGGAAAAAAAGTATTTAGTCAGCCACCAATTGTGTAAGTTCTCCCACTTAAGAAGATGAGAGAGGCCTGTAATTTTCATCATAGGTATACCTCAACTATGAGAGACAAAATGTGGAAACAAATCCAGACAATCACATTGTCTGATTTGGAAATAACTTATTTGCAAATTATGGTGGAAAATAAGTATTTGGTCAATATCAAAAGTTCATCTCAATACTTTGTTATATATCCTTTGTTGGCAATGACAGGGGTCAAACGTTTTCTGTAAGACTTCACAAGGTTGTCACACACTGTTGCTGCTATATTGGCCCATTCCTGCATGCAGATCGCATCTAGAGCAGTGACGTTTTGGGGCTGTCGCTGGGCAACACAGACTTTCAACTCCCTCCAAAGGTTTTCTATGGGGTTGAGATCTGAAGACTGGCTAGGCCACTCCAGGACCTTGAAATGCTTCTTACGAAGCCACTCCTTCGTTGCCCAGGCGGTGTGTTTGGGATCATTGTCATGTTGAAAGACCCAGCCACATTTCATCTTCAATGCCCTTGCTGATGGAAGGAGATTTGCACTCAAAATCTCATGATACATGGCCCCATTCATTTTTTCATGTACACGGATCAGTCGTCCTGTTCCCTTTGCAGAGAAACAGCCCCAAAGCATGATGTTGCCACCCCCATGCTTCACAGTAGGTATGGTGTTCTCTCTCCTCCAAACATAACAAGTTGTGTTTCTACCAAACAGTTCTACTTTGGTTTCATCTGACCATATGACATTCTCCCAATCCGCTTCTGGATCATGAAATGCTCTCTAGCATACTTCAGACGGGCCCGGACATGTACTGGCTTAAGCAGGGGGACATGTCTGGCACTGCAGGATCTGAGTCCCTGGCAGCGTAGTGTGTTACTGATGGTAGCCTTTGTTACGTTGGTCCAGCTCTCTGCAGGTCATTCACTAGGTCCCCCCGTGTGGTTTTGGGATGTTTGCTCACTGTTCTTGTGATCATTTTGAACCCACGGGGTGAGATCTTGGGTGGAGCCCCAGATCGATGGAGATTATCAGTGGTCTTGTATGTTTTCCATTTTCTAATTATTGCTCCCACGGTTGATTTCTTCACACCAAGCTGCTTGCCTATTGCAGATTCAGTCTTCCCAGCCTGGTGCAGGTCTACAATTTTGTTTCTGGTGTCCTTCGACAGCTCTTTGATCTTCACCATAGTGGAGTTTGGAGTGTGACTGTTTGAGGTTGTGGACAGGTGTCTTTTATACTGATAACAAGTTCAAACATGTGCCATTAATACAGGTAATGAGTGGAAGACAGAGGAGCCTCTTAAAGAAGAAGATACAGGTCTGTGAGAGCCAGAAATCTTGCTTGTTTGTAGGTGACCAAATACTTATTTTCCACCATAATTTGCAAATAAATTCTTTCCAAATCAGACAATGTGATTGTCTGGATTTGTTTCCACATTTTGTCTCTCATAGTTGAGGTATACCTATGATGAAAATTATAGGCCTCTCTCATCTTCTTAAGTGGGAGAACTTGCACAATTGGTGGCTGACTAAATACTTTTTTTCCCCACTGTATATAATGTGGGTAGAAATGGTTTGAATGTTTTGTGTTTTATGTGTATGAAATGACTCCTAGTGAGAGCTTTCTTGTATACTAATAGGTTTCTCAAGCTCAGAGATATTTGCAGTTGATAACAAAAGGCACACAGCAAGATTGCATACTTCTCTTTTATTGATTATCAAATTAAGGTATTTGTAATTTAATCTTTTTTGTTATTTATCACATGGAAAATAATGTATTTCCATTTACATGTATTTATCTAGCAATTTAATTTAATAAATGTATCTTGCAAAAGTAAAGCATGATAAGGCAAATGTGCTTTAAGAATAGGATTATATTTGTAACATGTTATTAATATTATAACATGTACAAACACCTACAGAAAAACATTTCATATACGGCCATAGAATGCCCATTTTACAAAAAACAATTACACTTTGTATTTAGTACTTATAAGAACGAATTTCTGTGTGTTTTTTGCGCATCCAGCATACTTAAATTGCGATTTACCTGTGCATATTTAATATGATATATTCCTGTGTAATTTACATACAAATTTTACGTTTTAGATCAAATATGATTTTTGATGAAGAATTTTAAATATTTTGTGTTTTATGTGAATGAAATTACTCCAACTGAGACCTCAGAAACCCCTTTAGTTATGCTTCTGTATTGCACTGATACTCTAGAGCTGACTTAACTACTCGTTTAACCTCTCTTTAGGGTTAACTACAGTTATATGCAATCAGTACATTTTTATAGTATTTTTAAATTATTATTTTTTCTGACTTACTTAAAACAAGATTTTTCTGCATAATTTAAATTCACATTTTTCAACTCCCTTTTGATAAAAATTTTAATGGCTACTATTAATACAATTTTCTATTTATACTGTAATTTCAATTATTACTTTTTACTTTCAATACAAATTTGAAATTGCTTATTTTATTTCTCCTTTGCATAAAGAAATTTAAGATAAAATCCATTGTGAGATGCACAGATAAAGGTAACATTTGTTTTCCCTAAATTCTATGAAGGACCTCAATGCACTCATATCTATTTTTAGATCATATCACCTGAGCAGAGAGCTTTAGTGAACCTGGCCCTAAAACACAAGTAAGCCACAAAGACATATCCTGCTTACAATTTTTGGCTTGAATACACAACTGTTAGTAATGTGTACCAGTAGCTACAGATTTCTGTTAATAAAATTGTTAATAATTTATTTACACTGAGCCACTCAGTTAACAATTACATTTATGTGTTTATGTTTTTCTAAGCTAAATTTAGTTTAATTTGGAAGTTTTAGCATGACACTTGCTGAGACAAAAGTCACATAGCAAAAACATTGGTGTTAGGAACCAAAAAGTCAGGTGCAAATTATGAAATTAAAGGAACATGGAAATCTTAAAGGGACAGTAAAATCAAAATTAAATATGTATGATTCAGATAGAGAGTGTAATTTAAAAAAACTTTATTTATAATCAGATGTGTTTTGTTCTTTCTGTGAAGATTCGACTCAGCAGCATAAACAATACAACCCAGTACAGTGTTAAGAAATAAATGTTAATCTTTTACAACGGCTGATGTTTTTTTACCATGTTTCTGTTTTTAATGAAGAAAAGTTTTGCTTTTTATAAAATGCTGGTGAGCTACTTTCTGGGCTTTGGATTGAGCATTTAGGCTTAGAGGCAGTAAAGCACTACTGGGAGCTAGCTGAACACATCTGGTGAGTCAATGACAAGAGGCATGTATGTGCAGCCACCAATAACCAGCTAGCTCCCAGTAGTGCTAGTTTGACTCTTCAAAAAAGAAAACTAAGTAAATTGGGAAAATTGTTTAAAATAAAATAACATGCTATATCTTAACCAAATGTAACTTTACTGTCTTTTTAAACTTTTGTGATACAAATAAAGCATTTTAAAAAATGACTTTTCTTTTTTGTCTCTTACCATATTGACATTTTTCGTGGTATCCGTTGCTGACACTTAGCCTCATTTCACGAGGTAGACCCATAATTACAAAACATTGTTACAAACACTGCGGCCGTATAGTGCTTAGTACAAGTGCACAATCCTGAGACTATCTCCGTATCCTTTCATGGAAAGGATCTAATTTTTAACAAGGACCCACAAAGAATAAGATACATTTTTTGTTTCTTTATTGGTAAAGGGATATGAAACCCAAAACCTTTCTTTTGCGATTTAGATAGAGAATACAATTGTAATTTTTTTTTCCAATTTAGTTCTAATATTTAAATTTGCTTAAAGGGACACTGAACCCAAAAATTTTCTTTCGTGATTCAGATAAAGCGTGACATTTTAAGCAACTTTCTAATTTACTCCTATTATCAAATTTTCTTAATTCTCTTGGTATCTTTATTTGAAATGCAAGAATGTAAGTTTAGATGCCGGCCCATTTTTGGTGAACAACCTGGGTTGTCCTTGCTGATTGGTGTATACATTCATCCACCAATAAAAAAGTGCTGTCCAGAGTCCTGAACAAACAAAAAAAAGCTTAGATGCCTTCTTTTTCAAATAAAGATAGCAAGAGAACGAAGAAAAATTGATAATAGGAGTAAATTAGAAAGTTGCTTAAAATTGCATGCTCTGTCTGAATCATGAAATAAAAAAATTTGGGTTCATTGTCCCTTTAATTCCCTTGAAATTCTGTGTTGAAGTAATACCTAGGTAGGCATCTGGAGCACTAAATGGCAGGAAATAGTGTTGCCATCTAGTGTTCTTGCAAATGAATAACCTTCTTGCAAAACTGCTGCCATATAGTGCCCCAGACATGGGTCGGCTCCTAAGCATACACCCGTGCTTTTCAACAAAAGATACTAAGAGTAAGAAGAAAAACTAATAGAAGTAAATTAGAAATGTGTTTTAAATGCTCTATTTGAATCATGAAAGAAAAATGTTGGGTTTCATATCCCTTTAATGGTAAACTCTATTTGAATAATGAAAGTGTAATTTTGACTTTTCATCTTGCTGCCCCATAACACTTTGAATCTAAATTCTTAACAATAGGTACAAAATTTATTGTAAAGATTTAAAAAAAAAATTGTTTATTTACATTGAGCCTCCCGTAAAATATTTTCATCTATTTTTTTACCTGAGTTAAAGGGACAGTCAACACCAGAATTTTTGTTGTTTAAAAAGAAAAATAATCCCTTTATTACCCATTCCCCAGTTTTGCATAACCAACACAGTTATAATACACGTTTTACCTCTGTAATTACCTCTAAGCTTCTGCTGACTGCCCCCTTATTTCAGTTATTTTGACAGACTTGCATTTTAGCCAATCAGTGCTCACTCCTAGGTCACTTCATGTGCATGAGCTCAATGTTATCTATATGAAACACATGAACTAATGCCCTCTAGTGGTCAAAATGCATTCAGATTAGAGGCAGTCTTCGAGGTCTAAGAAATTAGCATATGAACCTCCTAGGTTTAGCTTTCAACTAAGAATAACAAGAGAACAAAGCAAAATTGAGGATAAAAGTAAATTGGGAAGTTGTTTAAAATTGCATGCCCTATTTAAATCATGAAAGTTTTTTTTTTTTACTTGACTGTCCCTTTAAATGTAGTGTTATTTTGATGTGTGTGTAGCATGAGACAAACGTTATATAGATGTTAAGAACCAAAAAGATAACACTATAACACTATATAACACTTTTGGATCAAAATGTTCAATCTTTTTTCTGGATGTAGAGGAACTGAATTGGAGGAGTGTGTACTCTTACTATTGTTGTTCTTGATTTTAGGTAAGATTTGTTTTGATCTCTATGCCTCTTTAACCCCTTCTTGTCGTTAGGACATTCCATGCTGCCCTAACTGCGCTGGGCTTCATGAATGGGATTGCGTCCTGAAGGGAGTGCCTAGCATTATAGGTTCTCCCCCCCTGACCCAAACCCATCATTGAAATCTGGTGATTGCATGCACGATCACATGATTTAAATTTGTTTAAATTGGAACTTTGTTTAGATGTAGACACATTCGGCCCGTTGGGAAAGAGTTAAATTGTCTCCTAAGATTCTGACAGATCTTTTTAGATAATCTACCCTGAGAGGAAAACATTAGATAATCAGGCTTGTAGTGTGAGATAGGAATTGGTTAAAAAATAAAATGTTTGATAAAATAGAGCATTATATTTTTATATTACAATATCATTTTACAGTGTTTACTGGAAAACATACAATGACCGATTGATAGCGGAGGTAGAAAAGCTACAGCAGGTACTATTAAGTGGAATACAGCATCTCATAAACGTAAATGTATATAAAAGAACTTTTAAAGAGGAAATATAGAAACCCTACCCACTGGCCACTATTAAGTTTAAAGGGACAGTCAACACCAAAAATGTTATTGTTTAAAAAGATAGTTAATCCCTTTATTACCCATTCCCCAGTTTTGCATAACCAACACTGTTATATTAATACACTTTTTACCTCTGTGATTACCTTGAATCTAAGCCTCTGCAGACTTCCCCTTTTTCTCAGTTCCTTTGACAGACATGCATTTTAGCCAATTAGTGCTGACTCATAAATAACTTCAAGGATTTAGTACAATGTTATCAATTTGACACACATGAACTATTGCCATCTAGCTGTAAAAAACTGTCAAAATGCACTGAGATAAGGAGGCAGCCTTACAGAGCTTATAAATTAGCATATAAATATATATATATATATATATAAATATTTATATCTATATATGTATACATGTGTTTATATGTGTATATATGTCTGTAAATACATATATACACATATAAATCCATATGTACACAGATATATATATATATATATATATATATATATATATATATATATATATATATATATATATATATATATATATATATATATATATATATATACTGTATATATATATATATATATATATATATATATATATAGGTAGCCCTCAGTTTACGTTTGGGTTAGGTTCCAGAAGGAATGGTTGTAAATCGAAACCGTTGTAAATTGAAACCCAGTTTATAATGTAAGTCAATGAGAAGTGAGGGAGTAAGGTTCCAGGCCCCTCTCAAAATTGTCATAAGTAACATCTAATACATTATTTTTAAAGCTTTGAAATGAAGACTTTAAATGCTAAACAGCATTTTTAAACCTAATAAAATAATCACACAACACAGAATATATAATTAAACTAAGTTAAATGAACAAAAACATTTGCTAAACAGCATTATAAACCTAATAAAATAATCACACAACACAGACTTCACTTGCATTTTTCTGCAAACAGTTCTTTCTATGCATTTCAATCTGGACTGATTTATAGACAGGAAGATCTTGTTCCTTTTAAATCTGCTTGAGAGCTCAGGTCTGGTGAAACTGATTAATTTCAGCTTGCTTGGCTTTGCTGCAACACAAGCGGACAGCTCCACCTACTGGCTATTTTAATAAATGCACTGCTTCTCAATGCTTTTCAATAGCAGTCACATGACTGGAAAAAAAGGTTGTTATTCTGAAACGGTGTAAATTGAACCGTTGTAAAACGAGGGCCACCTGTATATATATATATATATATATATATATATATATATATATATATATATATATATATTTACACACACATATGTAGACCTGTATATGTATGTATCTCTATGTTATAGCCCTTTGCAGTCCTTTTTTTTCTAACACCAGAGACTTCATATCTTTGAGCCCTTTAATGCAATTTTTTTATTTTCAAGGTTTTTTTAGATGGTGTTATTATGAATTTAAAGGGACACTGGACCTAATTTTTTTTCTTTCATGATTCAGATAGCCCATTCAATTTTAAGCAGCTTTCTAATTTACTCCTATTATCAAATTTTCTTCCTTCTCTTGCTATCTTTATTTGAAAATCATGAATGTAGATCTTAGCAGCCAGCCCATTTTAGGTTCAGTACCATGGATAGTGATTGCTTATTGGAGGTTGACATTTACCCACCAATAAGCAAGCATAACCCAGGTTCTCAACCAAAAATGGGTCGGCTCCTATGCATCACATTCCTGCTTTTTAAATAAAGATATCAAGAGAATGAAGAAAAATTGATAATAGGAGTAAATTAGAAAGTTGTTTAAAATTGCATGCTCTATCTGAATCATTAAAGAAAAAATTTGCGTTTAGTGTCCCTTTAACTGTACTTTCTAATGTCATTTTGATGTGTTTTGTGCAACTTTTTATTTGAGCGTAACAAGAGCTCTGAGGTTGTGATATCCCGATGAGCCTTAAATTCAATTGCACTTGAATGAACGCATTTACTTTGAACTTATACAATAATAAGTAATACACAAGCTACTTCCGACGCATGCAAACAGCCACGATGAACCCGATAACGATTGCGTGCAACAGTTAGCGCACCACTCATAATCTGGTCATTAGTAAACTGACTGACAGGGCTAGGAACGTAAATACATTTATAAAATTAGTTGTCACCCTTTGCAAAATTAGAATTTTAAAAGAAGTTTAAATAATATTTTTATTTTGGATATTATATTCTAAGTAATATATATTCTAAGATAGTAGAAGCTAATAATTTTTTCACTCTTTTTTTAATTAGAAATTTATTTTAAAGGGGCACTAAACACTAAATACATTTCATGTACCCCTCTCTAATTATGGGTGCAGCCATTATTGCAGATATCTGAAGAAGATTTTCTGCCCATGTGCAACCGCATCAACACTGAAATGTAGTGAAAGACAGATTTCAACATGGCGGCGCCCATGACTAGAGGGAGGCGGGGAATCACCTCAATAATATGCTTATAAAATATTTTTAGTGTGTAATATCCCTTTAAATAATATAGGTATAGAATCCTACATTTCACTGTTTTGGAAATGCAAACTGATCATAAATATAGAACCATAAATTGTGGGTTTGAAATATTTAGGAAATAATGACTCCCATGATGACAAATACTATAGAAAAATAGAGGCTGTTTGCTATTGTGTATTATTGATATAGGTGTGTTTATAAATATACCCCTGAAATTAACATTTAAATACAATGGGCTCCATGTATCAATCTGTGGAGACAGCTTGTAGCGCCTTGCAGTGCAGACCACAAGAATCAGTGGTTGTAAGAGATCAGAGGTGCCAGAGTTAAATTACCACATATTCATCTATCTAGAATTATTGCTAAGCTGATTGGTTGCAGCCGGAGGGGGCTGCACAAGCATTTGCCTGTGGAATGATAAACATGGCCAGCATCATTTCATCCTGAATGTGAGCGTACATGTTCCCTAGCTGGAAACATTCTCCACCTGCAGTTTGATAAATGAGTTTAAGCAGCTAAAATAGCTTTAGCCCAGGGCTCTTATTGGCTCAGCACTTAAGGGGTTTAACTAGAAGAAGTACATGAGGTATATTGCTGCATTCCTTCTTATTGGTTGATAAAGAGAACTCATAATGCTGTATACAAAACAAGACTTTCTAGAATACAGAAAAGAAAAAAGTAAGTTTATTCTGCATTAGAACAAAACATAGAAAAAGCAAATATATTATACACCCCTTCTAGATCCCACAACGTACAAAAACAACAACAACCTTCTATGTACCTTTAATTAGAAATCTTCTTTATGATTCTGTTAGTTTTATATGCACACACTAGACAGGGATATCATTGGTAAAACCAAAAGTAAAAGAAACTATGTGTAAACCATTAAATACACTCCAGCGGGTAAAATGTACCACTGGGAACAAATTAAAAGGGAGAAAAGTATAGGGTATACTGTCCCTTTAAATACAGTTTAAAAAGCAAAGTAAGCAGAAGGGGTGGAGCTAGCTTGTCTGCCTAAAATGTGATCTCTGCAAATTCTTTCTTGCATGTTCAACTTACAGTTAAGTAAGTAGAGGTCACTTAGGACTCATTGAATGCTTCACTGAGCATGTGAGTATAAGCCAGAGAAGTACATTTTATGCAAAACTCTCTGCAGATTAAAAAAAAAAAAAAAATATGTAGAGTGATTTATGACCGCATGTTTTATCTTGACATACTCAAAGGGACATAACTGTAAAAGTGTATTATGCAATTAAGCTTTACTTTGCAGAAGATCTGAATAAAGAGAAACATTTTAGAAGCATTTAAAACTAACATTCTGTTAACAAAACTGACCAGGGCATTGCAATTTCAGACCAGTCATCCATTGAAAAGCCTGGTGTTAAAGGGATATGAAACCCAATTTTTTTTTTCTTTCATCATTCAGATAGAGCATGCAGTTTTAGGCATCTTTCTAATTTATTCCTATTTTTCTTTGTTCCCTTGGTATCTTTATTTTAAAAGCAGGAATGTAAGCTTAGGAACCAGCCCATTTTGGTTTAGCACCTGGGTAGGGCTTGCTGATAAATGTTGCTGATTGGTAGCTAAATGTAGATAGAGAAAACAATTTTTAAAAAATTTTCAATTTACTTCTAGTAACTTATTTGCTTTATTCTCTTGAGATCCTTTGTTGAAGAAACAGCAATGCACATGGGTGAGCCAATAATGTGGGGAACATGTGGGCAGCCACCAATCAGCAGCTACTGAGCCTAGCTAGCTATGTATGCTTTTCAACAAAGGATAACAAGAGAACAAAATGAATTAGATAACAGAAGTAAATTGGAAAGTTGTTTAAAATTGCATGCTCCCTCTGAATCATGAAATAAATTAATGTGTTTTTTTGTGACCCTTTAATTGAACATTATGGGGTTGATCAAATCTTAATGGCTTCTGATGAGCTGTTTTAAAAGATGATGCAGTCACAGTTAACCAGTCCACTTTTATTGTTTATTAGTAGCACTTTTTAAATTATTGTTTCAGTAAAAATTTAAACAATCCAAATTATCAATACTTTTTCAGGGCCATTTTTCACTATCAATTTAAAGAGGTAAACGAACTTAATAAAGACTGGACAGTACTTTTTGAGTTATTAACAAGCAGCGCTCCAAAAGTTTTCACTTGTAACTTTTTTTATACATGAGCAAAGCAAACTTAAAGGGACACTGAAACCAATTTTTTCCTTTTGTGATTCAGATAGAGCATGCAATTTTAAGCAACTTTCTAATTTATTCCTATATTCAAATTCTCTTCATTCTCTTGGTATCTTTATTTGAAAAGCAAGAATGTAAGTTTGGATGCCGGTGTTCTAAAATAAGTTGTCTACCCCGTAGGAATGTGTCTACCACGTCACTTCCGGTGACGTGAATCAGCTGCTTGAGGTTTGTGGCGCTCACTGTGCATGCCCAACCTCCTTAAAACAGCTGATTTACAAGGGTCGATGAAATATATGGCGCCACATTCCTGAGCGCACGTTACTGGTTGCAAAATCAGACGGAACCAGCTGTCTGTCATCGGATTTTGTAACCAGAAAGTGCACCAGACGGGTTGCAGAATCTGTACACCACCACACAATGGCTGCAACGACTTTCACAGCTATTAACCCTTATACTCAGTCAACAAGTTCAGCCAGTCCCTTCACTGTGTAACAATTTGAGGGGGGAGTATTTGAAACAAGTTATCTATTTTTGCGAATAAGAGAAGTTGATTGACAGAGGGTGACTGAGACTCACAAAAAGTGTTTCAAATACCCCCCCCCCTCAGATTGTTACACAGTGAAGGGACTGGCTGAACTTGTTGACTGAGTATAAGGGGTTAATAGCTGTGCAAGTCATTGCAGCCGTTGTGTGGTGGTGTACAGATTCTGCGACCCGTCTGATTTTGCAACCAGTAACGTGCGCTCAGTGTGGTGTGGCATATATTTCCTTGAGCAGCTGGTTGTAGGAGGTTGAGCCTCTAGCGCATGCGCAGTGAGCGCCACAAACCTCCAGCAACTGAATGTGTCCACCGGAAGTGACGTGGTGGATACATTCCTATGGTAGACAACTTATTTTAGAACACCGTCCCATTTTTGGTGAACAACCTGGGTTGTTCTTGCTGATTGGTGGATAAATTCACCCACCAATAAACAAGTGCTGTCCAGGGTACTGAACCAAAAATTGTCTAGCTCCTTAGCTTAGATGCCTTCTTTTTCAAATAAAGATAGCAAGAAAACGTAGAAAAATTGATAATAGGAGTAAATTAGAAAGGTGCTTAAAATTGCATGCTCCATCTAAATCACGAAAGAAAAAATTTGGATTCAGTGTCCCTTTAAGTTACCTCTCTGTCATTTTGGATAATGCTAGGAATTTAGCGCCACAAAACAGATAGACAATGTTTAATCAAAGTTAAAAAATGAATACTATGTAGCTCTTACACTAATAAATATTAATGGCATCCATAATCTAACAAATACACATACACACTAAGATAAGGTGATAAGGTAAAATGCATGTTTGTTAACATAATGAGATTGGTGAACTGTGTTTACTAGAAGTCTGGATTGGCTCCAGTAATTTAAGCAAATAAGTGGTGGATGGAATTTGGCCACTCAAAACAATTGCAGCAGACAAGGTGTTTATGTAAATAGACAACTGGGCTACTGTGCTAATTTGTATAAAAGTCTTGTAATTATAAGGTGCATTCTGATGTAAAAATAAAATGCTGTATTTTGTTTGATCAAATTGTGTATAAATGAATCCCATGGGCGCGATCCAATAAAGATCGAAGTTTTGTGGCGCAAGCGAGGGAACCCCCGCCGCCCGTAGTTTCAGTTCGCAACTCGAGCTATCCCATATACGGCGCCGTCAGAGGCTAAAGTGCCGTAAGTCTGACAAACCAGCGATGTCCAGAAATCTGCGTAAGTACAAATTTCTGGAGTCGCCAGTGACTTACGGCACTTTAGAAACTGCCGGCGCCTACAAAACCTAAAGTTATTAAATCTCCTGTACTGTCTAACACGCCTCCCAAACATAGCCCGACACGTCTAACCCTCTATCCGCTATCCCCCCTCAATATCCTAACAATAAATGTATTAACCCCTAAACCGGCGCTCCCGGACCCCGCCGCCACCTAATAAAGTTATTAACCCCTAAACCGCCACTCCCGGACCCCGCCGCCAGCTATATTAAATCTATAACCCCCTAATGTGAGCCCCTACACCGCCGCCATCTACCTTACCTACCCCCTAAAGTGAGCCCCTTACACCGCAGCCATCTACCTTACCTACCCCCTAAAGTGAGCCCCTACCCCGCCGCCATCTACCTTACCTACCCCCTAAAGTGAGCCCCTTACACCGCCGCCATCTACCTTACCTACCCCTAAAGTGAGCCCCTTACACCGCCGCCATCTACCTTACCTACCCCCTAAAGTGAGCCCCTTACACCACCGCCATCTACCTTACCTACCCCCTAAAGTGAGCTCCTACCCCGCCGCCATCTATTTTAAAAATATTAACCCCTAATTTAATCCCCCTACACCGCTGCCACCTATATTAAACACATTAACCCCTAATCTAATCCCCCTACACCGCCGCCAACTATATTAACTATATTAACCCTAATTATATTAGGGTTAATATAGTTAATATAGTTATTATATTATATATATTAACTATATTAACCCTAATTATATTAGGGTTAATATAGTTAATATAGTTATTATATTATATATATTAACTATATTAACCCTAATTATATTAGGGTTAATATAGTTAATATCGTTATTATATTATATATATATTAAGTATAATAACCCTATCTAACTCTAACATCCCTAACTAAATTCTTATTAAAATAAATCTAATGAATATTAATATTATTAATTAAAATATTCCTATTTAAATCTAAATACTTACCTATAAAATAAACCCTAAGATAGCTACAATGTAATTAATAATTACATTGTAGCTATTTTAGGGTTTATATTTATTTTACAGGTAAATTGGTATTTATTTTAACTAGGTACAATAGCTTTTAAATAGTTAATAACTATTTAATAGCTACCTAGTTAAAATAATTACCAATTTACCTGTAAAATAAATCCTAACCTAAGTTACAAATACACCTACACTATCAATAAATTAAATAAACTACAAATATCTAAACTAAAATACAATTAAATAAACTAAACTAAATAAAAAAAAAAAACACTAAATTACAAACAATAAAAAAAGATTACAAGATTTTTAAGCTAATTACACCTATTCTAAGCCCCCTAATAAAATAATAAAGCCCCCCAAAATAAAAAAATGTCCCTACCCTATCCTAAATTAAAAAAGTTAACAGCTCTTTTACCTTACCAGCCCTTAAAAGGGCCTTTTGCGGGGCATGCCCCAAAGAAAACAGCTCTTTTGCCTATAAAAAAAAACACAATACCACCCCCCAACATTACAACCCACCACCCACATACCCCTATTCTAAACCCACCCAAACCCCCCTTAAAAAAACCTAACACTACCCCCCTGAAGATCTCCCTACCTTGTATTCACCCAGCCGGGCAGAACTCTTCATCCGATCCGGGCGATGTCTTCAATCAAGCGGCAGAGAAGTCTTCTTCCATTCGGCGATGTTTTCAATCAAGCGGCAAAGAAGTCTTCTTCCATCCGGGCGATGTCTTCAAGCAAGCGGCAGAGAAGTCTTCTTCCATCCGGCGATGTCTTCAAGCAAAGCGGCATCTTCAATCTGCTTTCTTCGCTCCTCCACCGCGGAGCATCCATCCGGCACGACGACTGAACGAGGAATGCGGTACCTTTAAATGACGTCATCCAAGATGGCGTCCATCGAATTCCGATTGGCTGATAGGATTCTATCAGCCAATCGGAATTAAGGTAGAAAAATCTGATTGGCTGATTGAATCAGCCAATCAGATTCAAGTTCAATCCGATTGGCTGAACCAATCAGCCAATCGGATTGAACTTGAATCTGATTCGCTGTTCTAAAGGTATTATCTTCATAGCAAGCAGAGGTTTAGAATGGGTTCGAGTCGCTGTTAGAAGGTAGTTTCACAAAGAGGCATTTTACTGCACTTCACCATGGGATGAGATGGTTCTCTGCCACTGAAGTAATGTTAAAATCAGTATCACCATGTGTAGCAAGGGTGTAATACAAATAATTCCTTGTAGACAGTATTGATTGACAATACAGATTACATGTGTGAATAGAAACTGAAACCATATAGTTACAATACGATAGTAAAACTTGAACATGAATAAAAAGACTGAGCTGGGGGATTGTGGGTATATTGTACATGTGCATGCAGTGTGTTATATGTTTATGTATTATACTGTAAAATACTATATTATGTATTTTCATAAGTTCAGAATTTAAATAAATGTGTTTTAACTTTTTGGTGTGTTTATTATTTTTATGAAAAATAGTGTGTACAGTATATTAATTTTACAACTAGTGCATTTTTTAAACATTGCACTATGTAAAACATGTATTTACCCCCTTAATGACACAGGCGTACCCTGTACATTGCACTATGTAAAACATGTATTTACCTCCTTAATGACACAGGCGTACCCTGTACGTTGCACTATGTAAAACATGTATTTACCCCCTTAATGACACAGGCGTACCCTGTACGTTGCACTATGTAAAACATGTATTTACCCCCTTAATGACACAGACGTACCCTGTACGTTGCACTATGTAAAACATGTATTTACCCCCTTAATGACACAGGCGTACCCTGTATGTTGCACTATGTAAAACATGTATTTACCCCCTTAATGACACAGACGTACCCTGTACGTTGCACTATGTAAAACATGTATTCACCCCCTTAATGACACAGGCGTACCCTGTACGTTGCACTATGTAAAACATGTATTTACCTCCTTAATGACACAGGCGTTTCCTGTACGTTGCACTATGTAAAACATGTATTTACCTCCTTAATGACACAGGCGTTTCCTGTACGTTGCACTATGTAAAACATGTATTTACCCCCTTAATGACACAGACGTACCCTGTACGTTGCACTATGTAAAACATGTATTTACCCCCTTAATGACACAGACGTACCCTGTACGTTGCACTATGTAAAACATGTATTTACCTCCTTAATGACACAGGCGTACCCTGTACGTTGCACTATGTAAAACATGTATTTACCCCCTTAATGACACAGGCGTACCCTGTACGTTGCACTATGTAAAACATGTATTTACCTCCTTAATGACACAGGCGTTTCCTGTACGTTGCACTATGTAAAACATGTATTTACCCCCTTAATGACACAGACGTACCCTGTACGTTGCACTATGTAAAACATGTATTTACCCCCTTAATGACACAGACGTACCCTGTACGTTGCACTATGTAAAACATGTATTTACCCCCTTAATGACACAGGCGTACCCTGTACGTTGCACTATGTAAAACATGTATTTACCCCCTTAATGACACAGACGTCCCTGTACGTTGCACTATGTAAAACATGTATTTACCCCCTTAATGACACAGACGTACCCTGTACGTTGCACTATGTAAAACATGTATTTACCCCCTTAATGACACAGGCGTACCCTGTACGTTGCACTATGTAAAACATGTATTTACCCCCTTAATGACACAGACGTACCCTGTACGTTGCACTATGTAAAACATGTATTTACCCCCTTAATGACACAGGCGTACCCTGTACGTTGCACTATGTAAAACATGTATTTATACCCCCTTAATGACACAGGCGTACCCTGTACGTTGCACTATGTAAAACATGTATTTACCCCCTTAATGACGCAGGCGTACCCTGTACGTTGCACTATGTAAAACATGTATTTACCCCCTTAATGACACAGGCGTACCCTGTACGTTGCACTATGTAAAACATGTATTTACCCCCTTAATGACACAGACGTACCCTGTACGTTGCACTATTTAAAACATGTATTTACCCCCTTAATGACACAGGCGTACCCTGTATGTTGCACTATGTAAAACATGTATTTACCCCTTAATGACACAGGCGTACCCTGTACGTTGCACTATGTAAAACATGTATTTACCCCCTTAATGACACAGACGTCCCTGTACGTTGCACTATGTAAAACATGTATTTACCCCCTTAATGACACAGACGTACCCTGTACGTTGCACTATGTAAAACATGTATTTACCCCCTTAATGACACAGGCGTACCCTGTACGTTGCACTATGTAAAACATGTATTTACCCCCTTAATGACACAGACGTACCCTGTACGTTGCACTATGTAAAACATGTATTTACCCCCTTAATGACACAGGCGTACCCTGTACGTTGCACTATGTAAAACATGTATTTATACCCCCTTAATGACACAGGCGTACCCTGTACGTTGCACTATGTAAAACATGTATTTACCCCCTTAATGACGCAGGCGTACCCTGTACGTTGCACTATGTAAAACATGTATTTACCCCCTTAATGACACAGGCGTACCCTGTACGTTGCACTATGTAAAACATGTATTTACCCCCTTAATGACACAGACGTACCCTGTACGTTGCACTATTTAAAACATGTATTTACCCCCTTAATGACACAGGCGTACCCTGTATGTTGCACTATGTAAAACATGTATTTACCCCTTAATGACACAGGCGTACCCTGTATGTTGCACTATGTAAAACATGTATTTACCCCCTTAATGACACAGGCGTACCCTGTACGTTGAGTGTCCTTGAAAGGATACTAAACCCAATTTTTTTCTTTCATGATTCGGATAGAGCATACAATTTTAAAGGGACAGTAAAGTCATAATTAGACATTCATGATTTAGATAGAGAATACAATTTTAAACAACTTTCTAATTTACTTCTATTATTTAATTTGCTTCCTTTTTTGTTATCCTTTGCTGAAATGTTTATCTAGGAAATCTCAGAAGCAGCAAAGAACCTAGGTTCTAACTGCTGATTGGTGGCTGCATATATATATACCGTTTGTCATTGGCTCACCCATGTGTTCAGTTAAAAACCAGTAGTGCATTGTTGCTCCTTCAACAAATGATATCAAGAGAATGAAGCAAATTTGATAATAGAAGTAAACTGGAAAGTTGTTTAAAATTGTACGTTCTGCCTAAATCATGAAATATTTTTTTGGGGTTTCATGTCCCTTTAAGCAACTTTCTAATTTAATCCTATTATCAATTCTTCGTTCTCTTGCTATTTTTATTTTAAAAAGCGTGAATCTAAACTAAAGAGCCGGCCCATTTTTGATTCAGAACCCTGGATAGTGCTTGCTGATTTGTGGGTACATTTAGCCACCAATCAGCAAGTGCAACCCAGGTGCTGAACCAAAAATGGGCAGGCTCCTTAGCTTAGATTCCTGCTTTTTCAAATAAAGATATCAAGCAAAATTGATAATAGGAGTAAATTAGAAAGTTGCTTAAAATTGCATGCTCTAATCTGAATCATGAAAGAAAATAAATTGGGTTTAGTATCCCTTTAAGGGGTTTTCATCTTTATAATATTACTACATGCTTCACTCCAGGCAACAAATTGGCAACAAATTGAAACCAGTCCATTTAGCTGTCGTTAAAGGGATACTAACTCCAAATTTTTTCTTTCATGATTCAGATAGAGCATGCAATTTTAAGCAACTTTCTAATGTACTCCTAGTATCAATTTTTCTTTGTTCTCATGGTATCTTGATTTGAAAAAGCAGTAATGAAACGTTAGGAGCCGGCCCATTTTTAGTTCAGCACCTGGGTAGCGCTTGCTAATTGGTTTACTACATTTAGCCACAAATCAGCAAGTGCTACCCAGGTGCTGAACAAAAAATGGGCTGGCTCTAAAGCTTACAGTACTGCTTTTTCAAATCAAAATAGCATGAGAACAAAGAAAAATTGATAATAGGAGTAAATTAGAAAGTTGCTTAAAATCTCATGCTCTATCTGAATCATGAAAGAAAAAATTGGGTATAGTATCCCTTTAAGGGGTAAAAGAAGGCAAGTTTTTTAACATATTTTTTTTTTAGCCAGTACATATAGTTCACACTGTAGTGAACAC
>NC_069501.1:1191971170-1192053670 GCF_027579735.1 Bombina bombina | reverse complement strand
ACAACAAAGCACGCACTTGCAGCTTCTCTTTAGCTAACTGGTGGCAATCTGAGTGTATGGCTGGGTTTTTATTTGCATTTGAAAGGAAGAATCCTAGGGTGCCCTTGTTGGCTTGTATAGGGCAAGGAGATGCACTTCTCCAAAAAATCTTTCAGCTGCTTGCTGTATGTAGGACAAATACATATATAGGAATTACTGTAACGAATAACCCAGCAATTCTTTTGTATGTTTTTCTGTATTCCTCAGTGTTGGCTTATTTTAGTTTTTTTAAAGAGATTTTTTTTATAAACATTTGTAAAATAAATAAATAAAATGAAAGTAGATCTTTTTTCTTTTTTTTTTTACATTATTTACTATTACTTATTATTTTAAACTTTTTTAATGACCTGTGCATAAATTACAAGAAGCGTTGATTAAAAACTTTATTTAAAAAGTACAAACGAGTATTTGCATGAGCTATTGGGTGACTGGGAAAAAAAAGTTATTGTTTTATTTTTTCTTTGTAAAGTAAAATAAGGTTGCAAATGTTAAAGGGGCAGTAAGCACCTTTAAATATTTAAATAGAATTTGTAGTTATGCATTAGGAAACAACTTTGCAATATACTTTAATTATTTGTTTTGCCCCTTTTCATGTACTTTAGCTCCTAAAATTTTGGAATTTCTAGGTCTCAGAACTGGAAATGCACAGCACAGACTTCTTAAGGTTAACCCTGCTACATATCTAATTTTATTAAATTGTTTTAAAAATGTTTAGACTCGGCTGCTATGAAACATAGAAACATAGATTTTGATGGCAGATAACAGCCATTTGCTCAACGAGTCTGCCAAATATGTCCTAAAAGTATAAACTTATCTAGTTTGTAGGTTATGCTTATCCCAGGCATTCTTGAAAACTGCAACACAACAGAAATGTCTTCTAATTAAAAACTAACTGTCCCTTTAAGGGTGCTATATATGACTCAACGGGTCTCTTTGTTGACATGTGACATCAGCTATGCCACCAACAGTTCATTACTATCAGTGCTGCCCATTGTTTATGCCAGTGAGGGGTGCAACTTATTACCTATAATGTTACGTTTAACCTATCAGTGAGATAGCTGATCATATTATTTATTAATCATGATATTGTTGTTGTAGTGCTCCTGGTTTGCTTACTAGTTTGCTTAAAGGGACAGTCTAGTCAAAATTAAACTTTCATGATTCAGATAGAGCATGTAATAATAAACAACTGTCCAATTTACTAAGCCCTTGAAGGCCGCCTTTTATCTCAAAGTATTTTGACAGTTTTTCACAGCTAGACAACGCTAGTTCATTTGCTCCATATAGATAACATTGTGCTCACTCCCATGGAGTTACTTATGAGAGGGCACTGATTGGCTAAAATGCAAGTCTGTCAAAAGTACGGAAATAAGGGGGCAGTTTGCAGAGGTTTAGCTACAAGGTAATCACAGAGGTAAAAACTATATAAATATAACTGTGTTGGTTGTGCAAAACTGGGGAATGGGTAATAAATGGATTATCTATCTTTTTAAACAATAAAATAGAGACGGTCCCTTTAACCCTTTGCACATATCCTAAGCAGCAGCAACAATGCACTACAGGGAGCTAGTCTGTGATTGGCAGCTACACATGTGTCTCTTGTCGTTGGCTCACCAGATGTGTTCAGCTAGCTGTCCCTTGCAGGGGTTAAACACATAGTTATATACATGCAACAGTGCAATAATGAACTGCTATAATATATTAGAGCATTTTCCGTTTGCACTTTTATGTCCTTTTAAAGAGAGGAAAGAAGTAGCATTGCACTACTGGGGCCTATCTGAACACATATGACCAGCCAATGAGAAGAGGCATATGTGTGTTAGTCAGCAATCACCACCTATCTCCCAATAGGGCACTGCTGCTCCTGAGCTTGTCTATGTATGTTTTTCAACAAAGGATAACAAAGAACAAAGCACATTTGTTAAAATTAGTAAATGTAAAAGTCTCTTAAAATTACATGCTCTGTCTGACCAAGGGAAGTTTAAGTTTGACGTTTCTGTCCTTTTAAATGAATATCAATCTCAAAATTAAATCTCTCATAAGATATTGCAGTATACATATATTAAAGGGACAGTCTACTTGGAAATGTTTATTGTTTAAAAAGATAGATAATCCCTTTATTACCCATTCCCCAGTTTTATATAACCAACACTGTTATATAAATATATAATTTTTACCTCTGTGATTATCTTGTATCTAAGCCTCTGCAGACTGACCCTTTATTTTAGTTCTTTTGACAGACATGCATTTGACTCATAAATAACTCCATGGGAGTAAGCACAATCTTATCAATATGACACACGTAAACTAGCTATGTGTAGCTGTGAAAAACTTCCAGAATGCACTGAGATAAGAAGCGGCATTCAAGGGCTTAGAAATTAGCCTATGATCTGCCTAGGTTTAGCTTTCAACAAAAAATACCAAGGGAACAAAGCAAATTTTATGATAAAAGTAAATTGGAAAGTTGTTTAAGCTAGCATGCCCTATCTGAATCATGAAAGTTTAATTTTAACTAGGTTGTCCCTTTAAAAATTAGATAAGATAACAGACACAGGAGTTTCCAGTTGTTTATTCCCTGACTGCTCTTGATTTGCTAATATGGCATTTTTATATAGTTTTCTTTTGCGTGCGCACACACTCACACACACACACCCATGTTCACATGCACACTCACATACATGCAAACACACTAAAGTCTAAACATTTGCAAAACAAACATCTTGCCTGCTGCAATTATTTTTCAACAGGCAATCCCCACCCACCACAGACAAGACACAGCCACTGTATTAGTATAAAGTAAACTGCATTGTTTTTCAGTTGTTACCAGCTAAAGTCAAATAGGGAAAGATATGTATCAGAGTCTGCAGTGTACATGTTTAGTCCTGAGACATAGAACATTGCCAATTTTCAGAATTATATGGATAGTGAGTAAAATAAATAATTGAAGTATATAGAAAAGTTGTTTCATTACACATAACTAACAAATGTATATAAAAATCTCAAGCTCCTTTTAAAGCTACCAATGATTATCAAAGACCCCATTTGTACAGTTTTTCTTGTAAAGTGAAACCGTACAAAGTGTCAGCATAAAAGGCTGATAAGTCCCTTGCTGTATACTGGGTACCCTGATGGTCGTAAAACATTTGTTGGCAATAAAGATAAATGCTTAAAACATGTTGCTGACATTGTTGATGTTTTCTTTTACGATGACATCTCAAACACAAAGGCTTCAGTCAAAGATCATTTGCAGAAGAGTTCCACAAAAAAAATCCTCAACAGATGAGGTTATGTTTTAAGCGTTTAAGTAATTTACCAGTAATTCATTTAACAGCTGTTAAAGACAAAGAGTTGATTTGCCGGTGGAGTTTGTTTTTTTAATCATCGACACATTTTTTATTAGGACTTTGCATGAGAGAAAGCAAGTGAGTAGATGTGTGATATTATAAAAATGTTCAATATTTTTTAGTTAATAGAATTTTTTCACCTTGTGTAATAAGATACAATCTGTTTGTTTTTGGGTTTTTTTACCTTTTTTTTGTTTGTTATTTAATCTGTAATCATTTACTTTTTTTAAATCCCTTATAAGCTTTAAATGATTTGTAAAATAAGATATTTTCTGCAGGACATCATTTGTTAGATTAGAAAGGACATAAAAATTCCCTAGGCAAAGTATTGTTTTTAAGTGAAGCATAAAACAACAGCAATTGCTTCTGAAAACTCCTCTTTTAACCTTTTAATGCTGTTCTGACGTTCTATTCCGTCCTAACCGTGCCGGGCTTTAGCGCCATTAGGACAGAATAGAACTTCCTAGCCGTTTGGCTGTCCTGAAGCCAACAGCGCTTCCAGGATGCGATCGCGGTCTGGAGGGCGTGCCTAGCATCATAGGGACGCCCTCCTGACCCAATCCCATCATTGAAATCTTGCGATCGCGTGCCTGATCACGGGATTTCAATTTTTTTACATTGGAACGTTGTTCTGATGTAGACAAATTAACCCTGTCATCAAAGGGTTAAAACAAAGAGGCAGTAAAGTCAAAATTACGGTTTCATGATTCGGATAGAGAACGTAATTTTAAACAACTTTCCAATTTACTTCTATTATCTAATTTGTTTTGTTGAAGATTAATCCTAGTTGGGCTCATAGGGCTTCAGGGGGGTGCACGTGTCTTTAGCTCTCAATGGCAGCAGTATTTGTAACTTTTTATCACATTTTTAAAAACAATGTTGCAAACACTACTCTATAGACTGATAAAGACACGTGCACTCTCCTGAAGTCCTATGAGCCCACCTAGGATTAATATTCAACAAATAATAACAAGAGAACAAAGCAAATTTGATAATTGAAGTAAATTTGAAAGTTGTTTAAAATTGCATTCTCCATCTAAACTGTGAACTTTTATTTATTACTTTACTGTCCCTTTAAGGGCTAGATTACAAGCACAGCGCAAAATATCGCTTTCGGGAAAGCGATATTTGCACTCCACTTAGTAATACAAACTCACGCAAATGTGCGGTGGCGTTACAAGTTTGGTGCAATGTGAACGCAACCTCACGTTTACATTGCACGGAAGCTTTGCGCTCACAATGGGAGCCTCGTTCTCATGCCTTCAGACACATCATGAGAACTGCCGCAGCGAAGACGGTAGGTCGCATAGCGATGGCCAGCAGATTTAAATATATATGTATATGAATATATACATATATATTTATGTGTTAATAGGTGTATAAACACATATTAACACAGACATATATATGTAGATAAGCATATACATATATATTTACAGGGAACACACAGTTCCCCATAGACCGCTATGTAAAGCCACATCCGCCAACTTTAGCCCCTAAAAACTGCTTAGTGTAGTTTTTTTATATATTTTTTTTTATTTTACAAAAGGGACCTCACATTTTATTTGGGGGGGCAATTGGGGGACACTTTAAAAATGAACCAGAGGTCTGACCTCTGGTTAATTTTTTGAGCGCCACTTTTAATGGCTGGTTATTTACTGCGCGAAATGGGTGAATTTGCCCGTGTATGTCCGCACAATAAATTAGCGCTCCACTTGTAATCTAGCCCTAAATACTTGGGGCCTGATATTCAAAACCTCGTCGCTCATGGGAGATATTCTAAGTCTGTGGTATTTCTTAGAGTTTTCAACTGTGCAAAAAATTGCCAAAATGTAAGTCTTCTGCTTTATATTGTGGGAGCTAATCCACTGTCAAAAAGCCAGCATCATTACTGATCTGTACGAACGCACTCCTTCTGTCACAAAATGCAACAATGTGTATGTACCAAGATGCTGGTGCGCAATGTAATGATGCTGAGGTTTACCAACTGGCTTCTTTAATTTGTTAAAATAAGAAAATGGCTTTTTAAGGACATTAAACACTAAATAAAGCTAGATAAAATGATGCATTCAAAGAAATGATTAGTTGGAGAGTAACGTGTAGATGTATTTTTTAGAGTTTCATTAGTTGTTTAAATAGTGACAAAATAAGTGTAAAATTGTAATGTCTATAAAACAATGGGAGCTGCTATGTTGTAACTTAGGTTACTTTCTCTGCTGTGGCCAATCAGGGACAGTAAATAGGTCACTAGAGTGTGTAGCCATTGGCTGTGTGGAATAGAACAGTGTTCTGCATTTCTATTTCTAACAGGAACTGAAATGCTCACCATTTCAGAATACAATTACAGGGGACAAAATAAGTAATGAAAGTATATTGTAGATTTTTGTCAAAAAACGATTTTATATTACCATCTCAGTGTTTAATGCCCCTTTAAAGGGAGCTGCAGATTTAAAGGGACAGTCAACACCAGAATTGTTGTTTAAAAAGATAGACAACCCCTTTATTACCGATTCCACAGGTTTCAATAACCAACACAGTTATAATAATATACTTTTTACCACTGTAATTACCTTGTATCTAAGCCTCTGCAAACTGCCCCCTTATCTCAAATCTTTTGACAGACTTGCATTTTAGTCAATCAGTGCTTATCCCTAGGTCACTTCACAAGTGTAAGCACATTGTTATCTGTATGACACACATTAACTATCACCCTCTAGTGGTGAAAAACTGTCATAATGTATTCACATAAGAGGCGGCCTTCAAGATCTAATAAAAGTAAATTGCCCTATTGGAATCATGAAAGTTTATTTTGGACTTGACTGTCCCTTTAAGAGAAAAAACAAAAGCATAGAGTGTAGTGACCATGTTATTGTAGTTGTACTCAGCAGTTTTGTTTCCCCATGTATTCCTTCAGAATAACTCTACAGTACTCTAAAGCCTACCCAACAATATTTATAGGGACATGAACCCCCATTTTTTTTCATGATTCAGATAGAGAATACAATTAAAAAAAAAAACTTTCCAATTTGCTTCTATCATCTAATTTGTTTCATTTTTAAATTTCCTTTGTTGAAGAAATAGCAATGCACTTAGCGTATCATGTTCGCCGCACATCGATAAATGCCGATAGCTTATGCTGTCGGCATTTATCATTGCACAATCAGTTCTTGTGAACTGCTTGTGCAATGCCGCCCCCTGCAGATTTGCGACCAACTGGCCGCTAGCAAGGGGTGTCAATCAGCCGGATCATATAGGATCGTGCAGATTGATGTCTGCAGCCTCAGAGCAGGTGGACAAGTTATGGACCACTGCTTCTTAATTGCTGTTTCCGGCGAGCCTGAAGGTTTGCACGGAAACAGGGGCATCAAGCTCCATTCGGAGCATGATAATTCGGACCCTATGTCATAACAACTTACTTTGACATTAAAGGGACATTCCAGTCAAACTTTAAATGCACATAGATGAATTACATCTTTGAACAGAAACATATTTACAATATACAGTACATGTGTTAGCATAAATGCTTCAAGTAAAAGTTATCACTGTTTTAGTGTTAGCATTTTTCTATGCACATGCATGTAAATCATAGCTAGATATTTTCAATGTATCAGCATTTTAAATACAGCAGCTGCTCAGAGAACCATTGGGGCTTGTATTATGTCCGCAATTAACAAACTGAGTCATTATGAGATGGTACAAACACCTTAGGCTCTCTAAACAAGTGCTGTGTTTAAAATGCTGGTGCCCGGTGCATACTTACATTTTTATATTTTTGAAACGGCTATAGCTTTTATTAGAAGCATTTTTGCTAATACATGTATATTGCAAAAATAATTATATTCAAAACTGAAATGCGGATTCCAATTTTGGCTGGAATGTCCCTTTAACTACAGAAAAATTATTATTTCTATCTAAGTTGCCGATCTACATCAGCTGCTTCATGCTACCATTCTGTACACTGACTCCCCATATACTTTAGAATACAATTCAAAGTATTAACCCTAAAGTATAAAGCACTTAACAACCTCACTCCCAACTATATTTCCTCTCTCATATCCAAATACTCCCTGACCCGTCCTCTTTGATCAACCTCTGACCTACGTCTCTCCACTCCTATTACCTCTACGTCCCTCTCTTGCCTCCAAGACTTTTCATGTGCTGCTCCTGTCCTCTGGAACTCTCTACCCCTCTCCATAAGACTGTGTACAACTTTGTATAGCTTCAGATGCTCCTGTCCTCTGGAACTCTCTACCCCGCTCCATAAGACTGTGTACAACCTTGTGTAGCTTCAGATGCTCCTGTCCTCTGGAACTCTCTACCCCGCTCCATAAGATTGTGTACAACCTTGTGTAGCTTCAGATGCTCCTGTCCTCTGGAACTCTCTAGCCCACTCTATAAGACTGTGTACAACCTTGTGTAGCTTCAGAAGCTCCTTTCCTCTGGAACTCTCTACCCCGCTCCATAAGACTGTGTACAACCTTGTGTAGCTTCAGATGCTCCTGTCCTCTGGAACTCTCTACCCCGCTCCATAAGACTGTGTTCAAATTTGTATAGCTTCAGATGCTCCTGTCCTCTGGAACTCTCTACCCCGCTCCATAAGACTGTGTACAAATTTGTATAGCTTCAGATGCTCCTGTCCTCTGGAACTCTCTACCCCGCTCCATAAGACTGTGTACAACCTTGTGTAGCTTCAGAAGCTCCTGTCCTCCTGAACTCTCTACCCCGCTCCATAAGACTGTGTACAACCTTGTGTAGCTTCAGATGCTCCTGTCCTCTACAACTCTCTACCCCGCTCCATAAGACTGTGTAAAACCTTGTGTAGATTCAGATGCTCCTGTCCTCTGGAACTCTCTACCCCGCTCCATAAGACTGTGTACAACCTTGTGTAGATTCAGATGCTCCTGTCCTCTGGAACGCTCTACCCCGCTCAATAAGACTGTGTACAACCTTGTGTAGATTCAGATGCTCTTGTCCTCTGGAACTCTCTACCACGCTCCATAAGACTGTGTACAACCTTGTGTAGATTCAGATGCTCCTGTCCTCTGGAACTCTCTACCCCTCTCCATAAGACTGTGTACAAATTTGTATAGCTTCAGATGCTCCTGTCCTCTGGAACTATCTACCCCGCTCCATAAGACTGTGTACAACCTTGTGTAGCTTCATATGCTCCTGTCCTCTGGAACTCTCTATCCCGCTCCATAAGACTGTATACAACCTTGTGTAGCTTCAGATGCTCCTGTCCTCTGGAACTCTCTACCCCTCTCCATAAGACTGTGTACAACCTTGTGTAGATTCAGATGCTCCTGTCCTCTGGAACTCTCTACCCCGCTCCATAAGACTGTGTACAACCTTGTGTAGATTCAGATGCTCCTGTCCTCTGGAACTCTCTACCCCGCTCCATAAAACTCTGTACAACCTTGTGTAGCTTCAGATGCTCTTTAAAACCCACCTATTCAGAGAGGCTTACCATGTCTCCTCTGTTTTTTTTAATGCTTACCAAATTAAATCTTAAAATGCCTTGACTCACTGCTGCAACTGCAATCCACGTGACAAGCTACCCCAAACCTTATGTCTCTGCACCCTCAAACTGTAGAGCTCTCTGGAGCAGGGCCCTTTTTCTCCTGTAAGTTTTTGTATTTTTTTTACAAACTCTTGTTATTGTATATCGCTATCTCTATACCCAGCGCTACGGAATTTAGCAGCGCTGTACAAATAAATCATAATGATAATAATAATAATAAAACACTTTTCTAGTAGGTGAAACTGAACACAAATCTTTATTTCTACCTTAACTACATCCAAGGGGCATTTTTATTTTATTTTTTATGCGTTACATCATGGGCATTTTTAAGTGTATGACTATGAATGTGTTTTGTCTTTTGTAAAATGAATATTTCTTTATTAAGCATATGTTTCTCATTTATGTAAGATGACACTGTCTTCTAATAAAACAGTGGTTCTGCTTTTTTTCAAAAAAGGCAGCTCTAACGCAACCTTTTTGTCCTTTAAAAATATCTTAGCATGTTTAATTTTTTATATGAATGACGGAAATGTTTAGAGTTTACTGTGCCTTTAAGCTATTAAAAGGATTTGAACTCCCCCTTAACCTTACTTCTATTTGCATATAGACATCAGCCAATCATATTAAGAGGACACAATATAGATTACACCCATTGGGCCAAATTTAAGAAAGTATGGTGGACAGGGGCACACATCTTCACCCCTATTCATCCAGCTTCACATCTAGCGGGCAGTGCTAGTGTGAAATGTCTCCCCCTGCTTGCATGCGAGCAAGGACCGTCGTCTCCCCGGTCAGAAAAGTCCAGGGAAATTGACGTATGCCACATAACAGGTGGAGAAGTGGTTTAAGAAGCAGCAGTCATCAGACTTAGGCGAACCTGCAGCCAACGGCGCTTTGACCCCTTGGTAAATGGGGCTCATTGTGTCATCTTATTATGATTATGATTGGCTAGCCATATTTGAAATTGTAGGGACATAAAAGTGCAAAAAAACCAAAATGCATTATAATGAGTTAGAGCATTTTATTATTGCACTGTCACTACTATGGGGCCTATCTATCAAGCTCCGAATGGAGCTTGAGGGCCCGTGTTTCTGGCGAGTCTTCAGACTCGCAAGAAACAGCAGTTATGAAGCAGCGGTCACAAAGACCCATCACCGGAAATCAACCCGATCGAGTATGATCGGGTTGATTGACACCCCCCGGCTGGCCGCGAGTCTGCAGGGGGCGGCGTTGCACCAGCAGCTCTTGTGAGCTGCTGGTGCAATGCTGAATACGGAGAGCATATTGCTCTCTGTATTTAGCGAGGTCTGGCGGACCTGATTCGTACTGTCGGATCAGGTCCGCCAGACATTGATAAATAGGGGCCTATGTGTCCAACCACCTACAAAGGAGCTAAACACATGGTTAAAGACAACTCCAAGAGCAGCAATGCATTACTGGGAGCTAGATCGTGATTGGTGACTACGCACATATGCCTCTTGTTGCAGGCTCACCAAATATATTCAGCTAGGTCCCTGTAGTGCATTGCTACTTTGAAACTGACTATCATGTTGTTTAACTCTTTGTAGGCTTTATACACATAGCCATATGCAAGCAAATCTTTAAAAAAAATAAAAAAATCATGTGATTAGTTATGTTTTGACAAAAATAAATAAGAAAATGCCTTGTATTTGTATGATTATATTTGTATTTGTGAATATATTTGTATATGACAGAGAACTAAAGTAAGAGAGATTTGAAAAGAAATATGATACCTTTAAAAACAAAATAGTAATATATATATATGTGTGTGTGTGTGAGTCAGAATGCAAAATTATTGTGTGCTGGCAAATATTTTGCAGGTCTTTGCTATTTTATTTATAATGTGCTAATTCATTCTGTAACACTGTATAATTGGCAGGGAATAATTAGAGACAGCAGATACAAGTTGGTACAAGGGGTTGTGGGAGCCTTGCCTGTGACACTGTACTGTCGTTATATACGTTTGGAACATATGTACAGTATATCAAAAACATTTACTTGAATAAACAGATTCAATTACTTCAATATTGTAAATTAATTGCTTCAATTAATGTGAGGAAATGACTCTGTGGTTCAGTGACTCACTTATACAGGTAACATTGTCCGCTGGGCCGTTTTTATTTAACTGGAAGTGAGTTTTTACCAGAACATGTGTAGCTGTGGGATTTCTGTTTGTTACATTATGTTATGCAGAATAGCTATCTGTTTTACACATTATGGAATACAATACACCAAACCTTTTGTAAGTCTTTGATAGTTTTTAGTTTTATAAATAAAATGACTCACTTCATGTTTTTTTGTGTCTGTGAAGAGAAGCAATACCTTGTAATGTTTTCCAGACAGATAACAATGGAGTTGTTGGCAAGACAATGATTTTAAAGAACTTAGTAGTGAGGTAAAATTTTCCAATACTTTGGTCGATTCAATAAATCTTGAGATAGTTCTGCAAATCGTAGTGAATTATCTCAGTGTGGTATAATAGGTACTTGAGAGACTCTTTTTTTTGTTTAGAATTGTTTGAAAGTCACTGGTGGACAATCAACATTTATTCTATTTTTAAAATGGGAAAGCTGTCTTAAATTGCTGGCCTCATCTTATGTTCAAGATTGATTTTTCCAAAGCATAGTTTATTTTGCTTTAATGACTTACCATTTCTGCTGGGATCCTGCTCAGTAGCTTAGACCCAGTAAACTCCACTGAGACTGTGAGCTAACAGTTCTTAAACCTTGCAAATGTAATCTCAGCTGAGCGCCAAAAAAAAGAAAGAAGAAGAAAATAGGCTGGGAATGTACCTTTAAGCTATTAAAAGGATTTGAACTCCCCTCTATAAAGTAGTATTGCAAGGTTTAAAGGGACATTCTAGTCAGAAATTTTAAATGTTTTTATTTCATTTTTATGTTGAGGTTGCAGTAGCAAAAATGCATCTAGCAAAAGCCATTGCTTTTTTTCTATGCTGGAGGTATATAAATCTTATGTTTTTAAGCGCGGTGCATCCCTATAAAAACATATAGCTTGATGTAACTTGTAAATGTATTGCAAAAGTGAGTGACTGGCACTCATGCATTTTATTTTTGACTTGAAAGTCCCTTTATCATGGAAACAGCTGTAATAGTTAAAAACAAATTCTTTGTACTCTATTTCAGTCTGTTAAAAAGCAGTAAGCCAATAGGGACTTTTGGCAGGCAGGGTATTATTCTTTAATTCAGACCGTATATCCCCACTTTTATAACATTAGGGGAACAAGTAACCATTCATTTGAAAGAGAAGGGTCAATTTAAGATACATGTTATCACCTGCATCACCAAATAGCAGGGGCATTTCCCCACATTTCTTCCCAAAATAGGGTCATTTGAATGTGTATTTTATGCCACTGAGCAGGCTCTGGAATCCTTCTTGACCCATTAACAAAAATCACATTGTTGTGAAGTCGTGTTCAGTTATCATCTTTACCTCTGTAATTAAATGAGGAACTCTCAGATAGAAATATAGAAGCTTTGTAATGAGGGTTCCTTTGTTTCCAAACCTCAAAGAGCTAAGTGAATTGGGGACTCTGCAAGAGCTTTTGCATATTTCTATAAACTTGAGGCTATATTATCTTTATTATCCCAACCCGCCCTCTTCGATCATCCTCTGACCTTAGTCTCTCCAATCCTATTATGTCTACGTCCCTCTCTTGCCTCCAAGACTTCTCACACGCTGCTACTGTCCTCTGGAACTCTTAACCCTGCTCCATTAGACTGTCTCCAACCTGATATAGCTCCAGCCACTCTTTGATAACCCACCTATTTAGAGAGGCTTAACAATCTCTCCTCTGTTTTTCATCCTACCCAAAATAACTCTTGAATTGCCTTGACTCACTGCTACAACTACACTGTACATGGCAAGTTACCCCAAACCTTATGTCTCTACATCCTCAACCTGTAGACTGCAAGCTCTTCAGGGCAGGACCATCCTCCTGTGCTAATTATATTTAGTCTGTTACTGTTATGTATTTGTATCTTACCATAAATATTTGTCATTGTAGACCACTAACTCTGCACCAGTGTTCCCTTTTAAGGCCATTTTTGTGAGCGGCCTAGCAGTTAAACAATTAATTAGAGAACAACACAATACAATGCGGACTGCAAGTTATGGTTCTCTTATTAACTGTTTCACTCCTAGGCCGCTCTCAAAACTGGCCTTAGAGGGAAAACTGCTCTGTATCCAGTGCTATAGAATTTTTCAGCACTATACAAATAATAATAATAATAATCTTTAGCATAACTCACAGCATTTGATTCCTTCTGGGAGGGTTTTTTGGGGCTTAGTAATGACAATTTTTGGGGGTGGAGCATGGGAGGGGGGAATGGAGAATAAGCAGGATTAATGTGGTCCGTGAGCACTGCAGAGTTTATTTTGAAAACTTCTTGCAAAGAGAAAGCTGCAGATGAGGCCGCAGAGCAAAACTCCCATAACGTGACAGGGTTGAGTGAATGTTTTGCAACATTCGAAAAATAAAATTAATTTTAACACATTTGTTTGTTTGTACAACATTCTAACATTTGTTTAATGTAATAGCATTTCTAATGCTTTCTTTAAATGTATTATTCAATTCCAATTTTTTTAATAATTTGATTTAAGTTATGCAATATTCTAATGCGAAAAATTTGAATCAATATATTTGTAATAGTATTTCTAATGCTCTCTTTAAATTTAATATTCAAATTATGCAATGCTCAAAATAGAAAAGTTTGAATCCATATATTTGTATCTAATATGTATCAATTTACTAAATTCCCTACCACATGAACTATTGAACTTCTGAATAGTATTTGTTAAATTGAATGTTACGTTCAAAATTTCAAATTTGGACATTCAATCTAATTATGAACATTCGCAAACTAAAGTAACATTCAATAACATAATTTTAATGGATTTTCCTTCTTATCAACATTCGATTATCCAAAACGAATGTCCACAGGACTATTCGTTCTACCAAGCGAATTGCACTTGCAGCACATTTGCGCATTCCTAGTGCCAGTTCTACAATATACAGAACAGTTAGGAACTCTGTCTTTATGTCACGCTGGTAACTTGTGATCTGCTGGTCATCTTTTTTACATCTACTAGTAGATCACAATTTTTTACGATGCACATCAACTAAAGACCAACCATATTGCTCCTTGTTTACTTTTTTTTGTATGCATGATATAAGAGAACTAGATTTTTTTTTTTCAATATACAGTTAGCATCTGAGGAGGATGAAGCAGATAAAACAAAATCACAATTTAGATGTATTTGCTGCTGAATTGACATTAGCTGATGTTATATGGAAATAGTCTCAGCACCTGTTAAGAAGTGTGAAAGGTATTCATAACACATTGCTGAATAGTGGCTGATTCTGTATTCCTTGGGGCTGTATAGAGTTACACAGTTTTTCCCCCCCCAGCAAAATACTTCCAGCTAACTGAACGATTTGTTATACAGTAATTTGATTGAATAGCTTGTCCCCCCCCCCCCCCTTATTTACTTTTAATTTACTATATTGTATTATAAGACTTAAAATGTCTGCCTTGGATACTATTTTTGAGGAGAATTTATTTGTGTGTTTTTTTCCAAGTTCAATAATTATGACCAATTAATATTATTGTCAAATATTTCTTTGTGAGTCTGCCTCTGAGTTATAATTATATGCATAGTATAACCTTTAATTAAATTGATATCAAATATGTTTTCCCTTTGTGTTGTGTGCCATATAATTTCATTTTAATGGTATTAGTTGGATATAAAAATAATTCTCAACATTTAATTAGTTTAGTGCTATAAATGCTGCTGCAAGATACAAAATCCTACTATTAGAAAGCTGTAATCTAGTTTTTTATGCATTTTATTTGTTTGTTTATTTATTTTAAATACACATTTGAAACATCTGTTAAAAGCTATAGTAATTGGGTTAATCGTTTTACAAACTGGAAGAGGGAAAACAGAGTCCTATTTGGATGTGTTGGAAAGTATATTTAAAGGGATATAAGTATTTAAAAATGGAATGCTATATTTCATCAGAACATCTGCCATATTTGGCAGAATTGAGGCTCCAGTGACTTTTTTTGTTTCATGTGTCCCCTGCCATACTGACACTCTCAGCACCATCCTCTGTGGTCAAACACTTCTAAAGCTGTAATTCTGTTACAGTATTATTAATCTTGTTGATTAAAGGGACAACCAATTAGTGTTGACTCCTGCATAACTCCACGGAAGTAAGCACAATGATATCTATATTGCACACATGAACTAGCACTCTTTAGCTGTGAAAAGCTAATAAAATGCACTGAGATAAGAGGCGGGCTTTAAGGGATTAGAAATTAGCCTATGAGCCTACCTAGGTTTAGCGTTCAACAAAGAATACCAAGAGAACAAATCAAATTTTATAACAAAGGTAAATTGTAAAGTTGTTTAAAATTGTTGATTATAAAAGCAAGCTGTTGACTCATTATACTCAATATACAGCTGATGAAACACATCATTATATTTATTTACGTATCTGCATATAATTCTGTAGGTCTACACATTAATTAAAAGTCAAAGTAAAGCTCATAATAACACACAAAGGGGCCGAATTATCAAGCTCCGAATGGATTCCCCTGTTTTCGAGCAAGCTTTCAGGCTCGCCCGGAAACAGAAGTTATGAAACAGCGTTCTAAAGACCGCTGCTCCCTAACTTGTCCGCCTGCTCTGAGGCAGTG
The DNA here is from genome assembly GCF_027579735.1 of Bombina bombina. Lineage (NCBI taxonomy): Eukaryota > Metazoa > Chordata > Amphibia > Anura > Bombinatoridae > Bombina > Bombina bombina. The sequence continues at coordinate 1,192,038,023 of NC_069501.1, read as the reverse complement.
GACAGAAATCAACCCGATCGAATACGATCGGGTTGATTGATACCTCCTGCTACCGGCCAATCAGCGATACAGTAGTATAATACATTGTCACATAAATAAAAAAATATCCACATTACCTTATAAACAAACTGTTAAATAACAATGAGATGACCTAACAGCTCAGTATTGTATGTAAAGATCTGAATTTAATGCCTGTAGTCCATAGAATAGCTATCCTCAGTTGAAAAAGTCCAATCTGGTTTATGCAGTTGAAGTAGGAAAGTCAAGTCCATGTACTCATTGCGCCGTTTAAACCTTTAACTGATGTGGACATATTATATAAGGAAAGATAGCGCTTTGAGTGTGGATGGGATAATACAGATTATGGTGATAGGAGACAAGATGGGAGTAGGAAACAGAGGAAGGGGGAGGGATGGAGGGAAGTAGGGTCCCCTTACAAACAGCCCTACTGTGTTATATTATGATCTGGTAAATGTATGACAAAAACTTGTTCTAGTTGTTATTGTTTGATGCCCTGAGGGATTCCTCCTAGGTAAGAACAATGCTACTCTTCTAATATTAGCAATTCAGAGACTCTGTCTCCCCAAATATTGCGTGTGGGAGAAATAGCTGTCTTCCACTGACGCGCTGTTGATTATTCTTTTAATATCAATTTAAAGATTCACTAGTTGGTATTGATATATATATGCGGATATATCTTTGAAGATTATATTTTTATAATCAGAATAATAAACTCAAGTATTTTTAGTTTTTTAATTTACCAATAAAATATATTTGTATTAAATATAATCCACCCACTGTTGCCAATTTTGGGGGTTTACTCATCTCAGTTTTGTCATTAATATTCACGATTATTTAAACTAATATTTATTTGTTGCAGCTTTTACGTGTTACATCTATGCCCATTACTAGAGGATATTACTATCCCTTTAACCAGACTGTTCTCCTGCTCCTCCCATCAAAAGCAACAGTGTTTACTGAAGTGTTTCTATTCCCTTTACAGAGGGAACTTAGTTCCTCCTGCAAAAATTGTGCAGGAACTTCATTCCCATGCATTCCTGCTGGACTTGACCGCTGGGTATTTGCCTCTATTGCCTAATAAAAACACCTGACCTGGGAGTTAGTAAACACTTTGTAGAGCATGCACATGTTTTCTTTTCACTGCAATAAAAAATATCCATTCCTTTCAAGTGTGTTCTCATACGTGGCCTTTAAGTAAATCAAAGGGAATACTACTAGTAAAGTCTTCTGCAAAGCACTGTAGCAGAACGTTTCACATCTCATCAGGCTTTAATCTGTCATATCTTTTTGTCCTCAGCCCAAAACAACTGTTTCATGACATAGATCCACTGACATCCTGTGTCAAACTAGCTCTGTTTCTAAAGGCAAAATTTCTGTTTAATAATAGCAAAGTATACTGAATGCACCTTGTCCATTCTCTGCTTTTGTATAAACTGGGGAAATGGATTGATTGAGATAATAATAATAATAAACAGACAATACAGATATTTTACAATATTAACATCTTAAAAAACAATTGTGCTACCCTGTTTGCTAAATGTTGTGGTTATAATGATTGTTTCTCTACATTGCTAGCGGTTCATGTTTGCTGTGCGCAATATTCTGTATTGATGCACTTAACACAAATATATACTTTAAGGTCAGGAACAAATACTATGAATTTTGAACTTGATTGATTTGATTTGTTTTAACAATGAAGTCAATCAGCAGTCTAAGGAGAATCCTACCTATTTTAGTAAAATGTTTTTTTATTTCTAAAGGAGGAATTGATTAACAGTTTATACGTATACAACAAGATCAATACAAAGTACATTTTAAACAGTGACGCTGGGGGTACTACACACCCCATTCACTAGTGAAGCGCCCTTAAACCGTTAAGGTAGGGGCACACATGTTCTAAAAAATGCCTTAAAGGGAAAGGAACCCCATATTTTTTTTTCATGATTCAGATTGAACATGCAATTCTAAACAACTTTCCTATTTAGTTCTATTTACAATTTTGCTTCATTCTCTTGGTATCATTTATTGAAGGAGCAGCAGTGCACTACTGGAAGTTATCTGAACACACTGGTACGCCAATAACAAGAGGCATATATGTGCAGCCACCAATCAGTAGCTAGGTCCCACCTCCTGAGCCTATCTAGATATGCCTTTCCACAAAGGATACCAAGAAAACAAAGCAAATTAAATCATAAAAGTTAATTGGAAAGTTGTTTACAATAGCATACTTTATTTGAATCATGAAAGAAAACATTTGGGTTTCATGTCCCTTTAAAATAATATTAGGTTATAAAAGTTTAGTTATTATTCTTCTATTGCTTATACATACATATGTGTATCCCCTAAGGAGATAAACACATAGGTAAATTCAGCTATTGGCAGTCAATGCACTTCCAACATCCAATACTGATTAATGGCTACCAGGTTGGGTTTGATTTATATCAACACTCCACACCCGCACACTTTAAACCCTTATAACTGCGTCATGCAGTTTTCTTTCCCAAAAAAAAAAAGATGCTCATATATTTTATTTTTTAAAAAGGAACTGTACACTTTAGTATAAGAGCAATTGGGGGCCAAACACAAAAAAATACATTGCAGCCATGAATATACAGTATCTTGCTGTATAATTAAAAACTAATCTATGTTTGAGAATGAATAACCGTTGGATTATAATCTATTTTAAATAGAAACTATCTTTAGTTAGATTTTTTTCCTCAAAATTCTATTTAATTAAAAAAAAATATTAATAAAAAAAAAAAAAAAAATTATATATATATATATATATATATATAGTTACATATATATTATACCTGTTGTCATTGGCTGACCAGATGTGTTCAGCTAGTCCCCAGTAGTACATTGCTACGCCTGGTCTATCTTTTAACTATGTGTTTATCTTGCCTGCAGAAGTTGAACACATAGTTCCTTACAAGCAATATTGAATAATGAAATGACTGCAATGGCTTGACTGTGACACCAATATGATATAATGTGCTAACAAATACAGAGACAAAGGCTTGTTCACACATCAGTATTCGCTCATCTCTATAGTTAGCTAACATAAGTGAATCATTCTGAGCGCTACATAAATATAAATAAGCCTGCATAATACTGACTATATGTATATCTATGCTCAAAAATGTAAAGTCTGAACATAGAGGAAACATGACCTGCAGCTGAGACTGAATGGTAATGTGCTCATTAGATGATATTGTGGAGATGTTTGCATGAGTCAGGATGCACACGCCTGTGTCTAATGAGCAGAAAGTCAGCCTACAGTGCTTGAGAGGTGAATTGTAGAATTTGGCTTGGATTGTGGAATCTTAAATACTTTTTGGTTCTTTGGTGAAGCTATGCATATTGCAACACTTCCAACTGTTGCTGTTAAAAGCCCTTCAATTTGTAATACTATAAGGGGTACTCATACTCATTGTATTTAGTGCATTTGTGTTGTGCATTGTGTATTTTTTTTCTTGTGAGTTTTTTGTGTGTGTGACGTTCATTAAAAATTGGCATCTTGCATAAAGAAATGCCAGCATGGAGTTTGGCACAGAGCACATCTGCAGCTAAGTAATGCACTTAGCATCATTACAAGACTTAAATGTGCTCTTTGAGGGCTCTAATTGCATTTTAAATTGGTTTGTTTTTCAGTTGAATGGTACAGAATGGTTTGGAAGAGAGAAAACAAAGTAAGAAAAAAGACTTCATTCTAATAAAAAGCAGTCATTACATGAAATTGTGACTTGTGCTAAGTAAGGCAGCACAGAGTGTAGTTCATGAACTGTGTTTTATAGCGTTAATCATTTTCACTTAAACCTCTGTCATTTTGGTAGGAATTGAGTCTTCGGAATGTTTAAAATTAAGTATTTGTCGCATGATGGAATCATCAGATTGTACAGATTAAATACAACACTTAGGATCATAACCCGTGAAGTACAGTTTAGCTGCAAAGTGCTCTATCCCTTGTGCTATTCGGTCACTTCCGCCACATAAATTTATATAAGTATCTGCATTTTACTTTTGTCCTTTGGAAATAAGTTTTCAACAAAAGTTTTGTTAAACTTCATATTAAAAAGGTATATAAGGATATTAAAAAGATGCTGAAAAAGTTTATTCTGGTTACTATTTACTCATAAGGTATTGATATATTTTATATATAAAGTGTATGCTTATTTATTTATATATATAATTCTTCAAATGAAGATGACTCGGGAATGCAATGATTGATTTGGCAGTAGAAGTGACTGATCAACTTGATATATTGGCACCATACTTTGCAAGATAATAATTTTATATATATATATCCACCTCTTGTATCTGCTCGTTGACAATCAAAGTAGTGTGTTGTTCCCTTTAAAAAAAATAAAAAAATACAGACTTTGGGACAGAACTGTGACACTACTAGCAATGGACCTGAACGTGGGACATATGTTGTACAAACCTGTCCAGGATGGTGTTTGTCAAGTCTGCATGCAACACAAAGGTCTAGATTACAAGTGGAGAGCTATTTTAACGTGCGCCCGTAAACAAGCACATTTGCCCATTTGCAAGCGCACATTAAATAACCAGCCATTACAAGTGGCTGGTTAATGCTCCCGCAAGCTTGCGGGAGCACTTTGTGCTTAGCACAATTAACCAGAGATCAGACCTCTGGTTAATTGAAAACATTTTTCCCAATTGCCCCCAAATAAAGTGGACAGTTGCTTTATTAAAATAAAAACAAAAACATCTTTATTTATTTTGGAAAAAAAAATGCGCAAAGCAGTTATAAGGGGTTAAAGTAAGGGGATGTGGGGTGTTAGAAAAAAAAAAACAGCACTGAAAAGTGCCTTTACATTGGAGTCTAAGGGGACTGTGTTTATACTGTTAATATATATGCTTAAATACATTATATATTTATGTGTATATCCTATAATATAAAAGTGTGTTTGTCCGAAGCTGTCATGCGGAGTAGAGACTGCTCGAGGACAAACACACCTGTCCTTCAACAGACTGACCTCCTGGCATCTGGGGCTGACCGAGCATGACAGGGGGCGGGACTGGACTTGACGCGGGTGAGGCGGAGCTGGGCGTGGCGCGGCGGAACTAGGTGTGACGTGGGCAGGGCCGGACGAGGCCATGCGGACGTGAAAGAGAGAGCTCAAAAGAGGGGGGATAGAGAGAGAGCAAAAGATGGGGGGACAGAGAGAGCAAAAGAGGGGGATAGAGAGAGCAAAAGACAAAAGAGGGGGAGAGGGACACAAAAAAGAGAGGGGGGAGAGAACAAAAGAAGGGGGGGGGAGAGAGCAAAAGAGTGGGATAGAGAGAGCAAAAGAGGAGGCTAGAGAGAGCAAAGTGGGGGGATAGAGAAAACAAAAGAGAGGGGGGGATAGAGAAAACAAAAGAGAGGGGGGAAAGAGAGAGCAAATGAGAGGGGGGAGAGAGAGAGCAAAAGAGAGGGGGGATAGAGAGAGCAAATGAGGGGGGATAGAGAGAGCAAAAGAGAGGGGGGGAGAGCGAAAGAAAGGGGGGAGAGAGAGCAAAGGAGGTTGATAGAGAGAGCAAAAGAGGGGGGCTAGAGAAAACAAAAGAGGGGGGAGAGATAACAAATGAGAGGGGGGGATTGAGCAAAAGAGGGGGGGATAGAGAGAGCAAATGAGGGGGGATAGAGAGAGCAAATGAGGGGGGATAGAGAGAGCAAATGAGGGGGGATAGAGAGAGCAAATAAGAGGGAGAGAGACAGCAAAAGAGAGGGGGGGAGAGAGCAAAAAAAGGGGGTAGAGAGAGTGTAAAAGAGGGGGGTTAGAGAGAGCAAAAGAGAGGGGGAGAGGGACAGTAAAGAGAGGGAGAGAAACAGCAAAATAAAGGGGGGAAAGAGAGCAAAATAAAGGGGAGAGAGAGAGAGCAAAAGAGGGGGAATAGAGAGAGCAAAAGAGGGGGAGAGAGACAGCAAAACAGAGGGGGGAGAGAGCAAAAGAAAGGGGTGAGAGAGAGAGAGCAAAAAAGCGGGGATAGAGAAAACAAAAGAAAGGGAGAGAGAGCAAAAGAGAGGTGGAGAGATAGAGCAAAAGAGAAAGGGGAGTGGGCAAAAGAGAAGGGGGAGAGTGCAAAAGAGAGAGAGCAAGAGAGAGAGAGCAAGGGGTAGAACGCTTTACTGCAAAAAATGGCCCATGTACACAGGCTTTAGGACTAGTACACATATAAACACATAAATATATATTATATAATCATATATATTTTTAATTTACTGCCCAATGCTGCGTAACTTACCCCCTGCACTGCACTAGGTTCTTTGCCGTGTCTCACGACATCAGAAGAAGGCTCCCATTGAGCACAAAGCTTCCAGGCAATGCGAATGCGAGGTTGCATTTGCATTGTGCTTAACTTTTAATACCAACACACATTTTGTGCTCCACGCATAATCTATCCCAATATGTCGAGTTCTAGCCAGTGCAGCATCTCAAGCTTCGGGCAGTCTGGTAGATTACTGGCAGCTAACAGATACAAATATGTCATATAGAAAACTTAAGTACAAAGTATTGAATGAAGCTGTAATAATGAGAGCTCACCGCTATGATTCAGGTGCAGTTTTCTGTTACCTTAATGACCTAATGCTTGATTGTTTGCTATTTGTCAAGCGCTGAGTTATACAAAACTAACATAAAAATATAGCTGTTACATATTTATATGTTAATGTAATTTAATATATTCAGCAAACATTTCACATTTGTTTTTTATGAAATAATTTGGTTTATCTGTTATTTCTCTTGTTAAGTGTATTCAGTCCACGGGTCATCCATTACTTATGGGATTATATCTCCTTCCCAACAGAAAGTTGCAAGAGGATCACCCAAGCAGAGCTGCCATATAGCTCCTCCCCTCACACGTCATATCCAGTCATTCTCTTGCAACTCAACTAGATAGGTCGTTGTGAGAGGTCTGTGGTGTTTTTATACTTAGTTTATTTCTTCAATCAAAAGTTTGTTATTTTAAATGGCACCGTAGTGTGCTGTTTGTTCTCAGGCAGTATTTAGAAGAAGAATCTGCCTGAGTTTTCTATGATCTTAGCGGAAGTAACTAAGATCCACTGGCTGTTCTCGCACATTCTGAGGAGTGGGGTAACTTTCAGAAAGGGAATAGCATGCGGGGAATCCCGCAAACGAGGTATGTGCAGTAAATTATTTTTCTAAGGAATGGAATTGACTAAGAAAATACTGCTGATACCGATGTAATGTAAGTACAGCCTTAAATGCAGCGGCGACTGGTATCAGGCTGATGAATGTATGTACAATAAGTAATTTTCTAAGGAATGGAATTTGACTAAGAAAATACTGTTAATACCGAAGTATTGTATAAGCCTTAACTGCAGTAGAAGCGACTGGTAGCAGGCTTATTAATAAGACTATCTAACATTTAAAGTGAATGTTTAAAACGTTTACTGGCATGTTATTCGTTTTTTGTGAGGTACTTTGGTGATAAATCTTTTGGGGCATGATTTTCCACATGGCTGTCGTTTATTTCTATATAGAAGCATTTAACTGAGGTTTCCCACTGTTGTAATAGGAGTGGGAGGAGCCTATTTTAGCATTTTTTTGCGCAGTAAAAATTCAGTTTCAGTCTTCCTGCTTCTTCCTCCTTGATCAAGGACGTCTCTAGAGAGCTCAGGGGTCTTCAAAAGTCATTTTGAGGGAGGTAATCAGTCACAGCAGACCTGTGACAGTGTGTTTGACTGTGATAAAAAACGTTAATTGTTAATTTGATTATCCGTTTTTGGGTATTAAGGGGTTAATCATCCATTTGCTAGTGGGTGCAATACTCTTCTAACTTAATACATTTACTGTGAAGATTTGGTTGCTATAACTGATTTGGTTCTTTGTTATTTCAACTGTGACGTCTTTTTTTGTGCTTCTTAAAGGCGCAGTAGCGTTTTTTATATTGCTTGTAAATTTACTTGAAAGGTTTTTCCAAGCTTGCTAGTCTCATTGCGAGTCTGTTTAAACATGTCTGACACAGATGAATCTGCTTGTTCACTATGTTTGAAGGCCAATGTGGAGCCCCACAGAAATATGTGTACTAATTGTATTGATGTCACTTTGCATAAAAGTCAATCTATATCTGTAAAGAAATTATCACCAGACAACGAGGGGGAAGTTATGCCGACTAACTCTTCTCACGTGTCAGTACCTTCGCCTCCCGCTCAGGGGGCGCGTGATATTGTGGCGCCATGTGTATCAGAGAGGCCCATACAAATCACTTTGCAAGACATGGCGGCTGTTATGACAGAGGTATTATCTAAATTGCCTGAATTAAGAGGCAAGCGCGATAGCTCTGGGTTGAGGACAGAGCGCGCTGATTATGTGAGAGCCATGTCTGATACTGCGTCACAATTTGCAGAACATGAGGACGGAGAGCTTCATTCTGTGGGTGACGGATCTGATCCAGGGAGACTGGATTCAGAGATTTCTAATTTTAAATTTAAGCTTGAGAACCTCCGCGTATTGCTAGGGGAGGTATTAGCGGCTCTGAATGATTGTAACACGGTTGCAATTCCAGAGAAAGTATGTAGGTTGGATAGATACTTTGCGGTACTGGTGTGTACTGACGTTTTTCCTATACCTAAAAGGCTTATAGAAATTATTAGCAAGGAGTGGGATAGATCCGGTGTGCCTTTTTCCCCACCTCCGATGTTTAGAAAAATGTTCCCGATAGACGCCACCACATGAGACTTATGGCAGATGGTCCCTAAGGTGGAGGAAGCAGTTTCTACTTTAGCTAAGCGTACCACTATCCCGGTGGAGGATAGTTGTGCTTTTTCGGATCCAATGGATAAAAAATTAGAAGGTTACCTTAAGAAAATGTTTGTTCAACAAGGTTTTATCTTACAGCCCCTTGCATGCATTGCGCCTGTCACTGCGGCTGCGGCATTCTGGTTTGAGTCTCTGGAAGAGGCCATTCGCACAGCTCCATTGGATGAGATTATGGCCAAGCTTAAAGCACTTAAGCTAGCTAATGCATTTGTTTCTGATGCCGTTGTACATTTAACCAAACTAACGGCTAAGAACTCCGGATTCGCCATCCAGGCGCACAGAGCGCTATGGCTTAAATCCTGGTCAGCTGACGTGACTTCTAAGTCTAAATTGCTTAATATTCCTTTCAAAGGGCAGACCTTATTCGGGCCCGGCTTGAAAGAAATTATTGCTGACATTACTGGGGGTAAGGGTCATACTCTTCCTCAGGACAGGGCCAAGTCAAAGGCCAAACAGTCTAATTTTCGTGCCTTTCGTAATTTCAAGGCAGGAGCAGCATCAACTTCCTCCGCTCCAAAACAGGAAGGACCTGTTGCTCGTTACAGACAGGGCTGGAAAACTAACCAGTCCTGGAACAAGGACAAGCAGGCCAGAAAGCCTTCTTCTGCCCCTAAGACAGCATGAAGAGAGGGCCCCCTATCCGGAAACGGATCTAGTGGGGGGCAGACTATCTCTCTTCGCCCAGGCTTGGGCAAGAGATGTCCAGGATCCCTGGGCGTTAGAGATCATATCTCAGGGATATCTTCTGGACTTCAAAGCATCTCCTCCACAAGGGAGATTTCATCTTTCAAGGTTATCAGCAAACCAAATAAAGAAAGAGGCATTTCTACGTTGTGTGCAAGACCTCTTAGTATTGGGGGTGATCCACCCAGTTCCGCGGACGGAACAAGGGCAAGGGTTTTACTCGAATCTGTTTGTGGTTCCCAAGAAAGAGGGAACCTTCAGACCAATCTTGGACCTAAAGATCTTAAACAAATTCCTAAGAGTTCCATCATTCAAAATGGAAACTATTCGAACCATCCTACCCATGATCCAAGAGGGTCAATACATGACCACGGTAGACTTAAAGGATGCCTACCTTCATATACCGATTCACAAGGATCATTATCGGTACCTAAGATTTGCCTTTCTAGACAGGCATTACCAGTTTGTAGCTCTTCCCTTCGGGTTGGCTACGGCCCCGAGAATCTTTACAAAGGTTCTGGGCTCACTTCTGGCGGTACTAAGACCGCGAGGCATAGCGGTGGCTCCGTATCTAGACAACATCCTGATACAGGCATCAAGCTTTCAAAGGGCCATACAGAGATAGTTCTGGCATTTCTGAGTTCGCATGGGTGGAAGGTGAACGTGGAAAAGACTTCTCTATCACCACTCACAAGAGTCTCCTTCCTAGGGACTCTTATAGATTCTGTAGAGATGAAAATTTACCTGACGGAGTCCAGGTTATCAAAACTTCTAAATGCTTGCAGTGTCCTTCATTCCATTCCACGCCCGTCAGTGGCTCAGTGCATGGAAGTAATCGGCTTAATGGTAGCGGCAATGGACATAGTGCCATTTGCGCGCCTGCATCTCAGACCGCTGCAATTATGCATGCTAAGTCAGTGGAATGGGGATTACTCAGATTTGTCCCCCCTACTAAATCTGGATCAAGAGACCAGAGTTTCTCTTCTCTGGTGGCTTTCTCGTATCCATCTGTCCAAGGGTATGACCTTTCGCAGGCCAGATTGGACGATTGTAACAACAGATGCCAGCCTTCTAGGTTGGGGCACAGTCTGGAACTCCCTGAAGGCTCAGGGATCGTGGACTCAGGAGGAGAAACTCCTCCCAATAAATATTCTGGAGTTAAGAGCAATATTCAATGCTCTTCTAGCTTGGCCTCAGTTAGCAACACTGAGGTTCATCAGATTCCAGTCGGACAACATCACGACTGTGGCTTACATCAACCATCAAGGAGGAACCAGGAGTTCCCTAGCGATGTTAGAAGTCTCAAAGATAATTCGCTGGGCAGAGTCTCACACTTGCCACCTGTCAGCGATCCAGATCCCAGGCGTAGAGAACTGGGAGGCGGATTTTCTAAGTCGTCAGACTTTTCACCCGGGGGAGTGGGAAGTCCATCCGGAGGTGTTTACTCAACTGGTCCATCGTTGGGGCAAACCAGAACTGGATCTCATGGCGTCTCGCCAGAACACCAAGCTTCCTGGTTACGGATCCAGGTCCAGGGACCCGGGAGCGGTGCTGATAGATGCTCTGACAGCCCCTTGGGTCTTCAACATGGCTTGTGTGTTTCCACCATTCCCGATGCTTCCTCGACTGATTGCCAGGATCAAACAGGAAAGGGCATCAGTGATTCTGATAGCGCCTGCATGGCCACGCAGGACCTGGTATGCAGACCTAGTGGACATGTCGTCCTGTCCACCATGGTCTCTGCCTCTGAGGCAGGACCTTCTAATTCAGGGTCCTTTCAATCATCCAAATCTAGTTTCTCTGAGACTGACTGCATGGAGATTGAACGCTTGATTCTATCAAAGCGTGGCTTCTCGCAGTCGGTTATTGATACCTTAAAACAGGCTCGGAAACCTGTTACCAGAAAAATTTACCATAAGATATGGCGTAAATATTTATACTGGTGCGAATCCAATAGTTACTCATGGAGTAAGGTTAGGATTCCTAGGATATTGTCTTTTCTACAAGAGGGTTTAGAAAAGGGCTTATCTGCTAGTTCGTTAAAGGGACAGATTTCTGCTCTGTCTATTCTTCTACACAAACGTCTGGCAGAAGTTCCAGACGTTCAGGCCTTTTGTCAGGCTTTGGCTAGGATTAGGCCTGTGTTTAAGATTGTTGCTCCGCCGTGGAGTTTAAACTTAGTTCTTAAAGTTCTTCAAGGTGTTCCGTTTGAACCCCTTCATTCCATTGATATTAAGCTGTTATCTTGGAAAGTTCTGTTTTTGATGGCTATTTCCTCGGCTCGAAGAGTCTCTGAGTTATCTGCCTTACATTGTGATTCTCCTTATCTGATTTTCCATTCAGACAAGGTAGTTCTGCGTACTAAACCTGGGTTCTTACCTAAGGTAGTTTCTAACAGGAATATCAATCAAGAGATTGTTGTTCCATCACTGTGTCCTAACCCTTCTTCAAAGAAGGAACGACTCTTACATAATCTGGACGTAGTCCGTGCCCTGAAGTTCTATTTGCAGGCAACTAAAGATTTTCGTCGAACTTCTTCCCTGTTTGTCGTTTACTCTGGACAGAGGAGAGGTCAAAAAGCTTCGGCTACCTCTCTCTCCTTTTGGCTTCGTAGCATAATACGCTTAGCCTATGAGACTGCTGGACAGCAGCCTCCTGGAAGAGTTACAGCTCATTCCACTAGAGCAGTGGCGTCCACCTGGGCCTTTAAAAATGAGGCCTCTGTTGAACAGATTTGCAAGGCTGCAACTTGGTCTTCACTTCACACTTTTTCAAAATTTTACAAATTTGACACTTTTGCTTCTTCGGAAGCTGTTTTTGGGAGAAAGGTTCTACAGGCAGTGGTTCCTTCCGTTTAAAGTTCCTGCCTTGTCCCTCCCATCATCCGTGTACTTTAGCTTTCGTATTGGTATCCCATAAGTAATGGATGACCCGTGGACTGAATACACTTAACAAGAGAAAACAGAATTTATGCTTACCTGATAAATTTATTTCTCTTGTAGTGTATTCAGTCCACGGCCCGCCCTGTCTTTTAAGGCAGATCTAAATTTTTTATTTAAACTACAGTCACCACTGCACCCTATGGTTTCTCCTTTCTTGTCTTGTTTCGGTCGAATGACTGGATATGACGTGTGAGGGGAGGAGCTATATGGCAGCTCTGCTTGGGTGATCCTCTTGCAACTTCCTGTTGGGAAGGAGATATAATCCCATAAGTAATGGATGACCCGTGGACTGAATACACTACAAGAGAAATAAATTTATCAGGTAAGCATAAATTCTGTTTTTTTGTTGTGGTCTCAAAACTGTTGCCCTTGTCTTTTCACATTTTACAAAAATGCAAAAAGGAAATGCTCTAATGTGCACTTCAAATGTGTTAAACACATAGATAAAGTCAGCTCCACAGAACCTACTGGGACCTAGCTGAACACATCTAATAATCTATTTAAAAAAGCCACCCATCAGCAGCTAGATGACAGTAGTCATACACACAGAAGCATGTCGTCCTCCTTCAGTAAAGCAGGTAGTTGTCTAAATCAATACTGTAGTATTAGTTTAAATTTCAATTGAAACAGATTTTACTTAAAGACAAAGTTAAAATGTAGTCAGAAATCAAAATACAATATTTTAATAAAGAATAATGTATACATAAATTGAGCCATTGGCAGGTATTAAATATTTTGCAGCTAAAGTATGAGATTGAGAATGAAGTTTCCTGCTTTTGCACTCTTGATAGCAGGTTTTCATACATACATAATATACGTAGCTAGATGTTTTACTGCAGTCCCCAGCTTGATATAAGAGCACCTGACATCACTGGCTGCGTGTGAAAGTATTTTTAGTACACGAGGGACGAAATAGCATTCTTTATATTATATGAAAGTGTAGGAATATGTGCTGGTTCCCCTGCCCCTTAGCACGGCTGCAGTTATTTCAACTTGCCGGCGGACTGCCTAAGTAATTTAATCATGGGCTGCAGAGACATCGGCCACTGAAATTTACACCCTCTAATTCTGTGTGCAAAACTTATAACAGTTAAACTATCATGATTTACATAAAGCATGTCGTTTTAGACAACTGTTTAATGTACTTCTATTATCAAATTTGCTTAGTTCTCTTTGCATCCTTTGTTAAAAAGTATGCTCAGGATCAGCAATGCTCATACTGAGAGTTAGCTGGGGGTTGGTGGCTGAGCTGTAGTTATATGCCTCTTTGTTCAGCTAGCTCCAGTAGAGCTCCTGAAATTTACTTTTTTACTAAGGACTAAGACAATACAGCAATTTTTATAATAGATGTAAAATGGAGAGTTGTTTAAAACAAGGAAGTACAGCAGAGAACTGGATGGGGGGTAAGTATTCAAAACTCCCAATCTCAGCTCCCTCAAGCCAGCCTGCTTTTTCAAATGGTGGGGACTTAGTTGTCATTTTAATTTGTTCACCTGTTGTGGTATATCCAAATAATTTAGATTCATGTGAACACTAGAATTGTAATATAAAAGTTGCCTGGACAAATTTGTTCAAGGGGAGGGTATTGGGTGTTGGTGCCCACAACATTTGGCGTGTGCCGAGAACATTAGTATTCCCTATAAATCAAAGCATATTTAACATAAGCCTTTATGAATAGGCAGCTAATTGCATTGCAATTGAGTGGAATACTAGTAAAACTAGTTCATAAAACCTACTCGCTTCCTTGTTATAACTTTCCAGGATAACTATTATATAAAGTGTTTTAGAATTTATACCTAATCATTACTACCCAGGTGTAGTGTTTTTAAATTTGTGCGTGGGTGCAGCAAGAAGCAATATTCTGCTGTCTTTTTTTAAATGAATTTAATACAAGTTATTATTTTTTTATTAATATCATATTTTTCTCTTTTGATATTGTGCGCATAAGCATATCTTCCTTGGAGTACACTCACACACTTGTAGGTGTTTTTCCTTAACTTTTTATCAAATGGTGAGGAACCTGGGGGTAGAAAGTAAACAAATCATTAAAAAGAAAATAATTTTATACAGATATAGATAAAACACACATTTTGTAAGAAGGGGTCTCTATATCCTTGTAACAGCTCTTCATAATGGCTTGGAGACCCCAAGACCCCTTGTTTTAAATAAATGCAATATCCCCAGAGTGGGGAATAACCCTTGAGCAGAAGCACTATGAGTTGGCAAATGTCTCTATTAGGTTAATGTGCATGGGCTGTGTTCTGGCAATGGCGGCTATCTGGTGATACACGTACCCCCCTCTTCACGGCTCCTGTCTGTATCGGCCTGGTGTGGAGTAGCCATTTGGGAGACCCCTCTCCTGGGCAATTGGTGAACCTGGAGTACCTGGCTTCGAGCCAAACTGCTCACATAAATCGCTCGTTCCGGACGCTGAGACTCTCACACGCTCTGGTTCAGACTCATGACGTAATCAATTGATGCCGACTTCTGGGGGTAAGGATTCCGAAATCACTGTAGCCGCTACACGAACTGCCTCCGATCCCTTGCACTGCCAAACTTGAATGATTGCCTATCGGGAAGAAACTGCTTGGCTCCAAAAGCCGGCCCAATGATAAAATTC
The DNA here is from genome assembly GCF_027579735.1 of Bombina bombina. Taxonomy (NCBI): domain Eukaryota; kingdom Metazoa; phylum Chordata; class Amphibia; order Anura; family Bombinatoridae; genus Bombina; species Bombina bombina. The sequence goes on along the minus strand of NC_069501.1, from coordinate 1,192,022,967 downwards.
AAAAAAATTGTCCGGAGCTGCAGTTAAAAACTTTGTACTTGTACTTAGTAACATGTATAAAAATAAAAAAACAACATGCCCTTAGTTACTAGAAAAGCTCACGCATTTCGGCATATAGCTGTACTCATAGCTCTCTGGCTCCCCTTGTACTAACGGGCCATTTAAAGGAAATAAAATCTTGTGATTGGCTAAGGGTTAATTGTTAGGTTAACACATTTGTTGCAGATATAAATGTTAACTACAAGTCCTTGTTGTCAGCTTACATTCACATTGTAGCTGTACTAATAACACTAATACATGCTACTTATTACATACAAATACATTTGATGCGGGTATTTTTTGTTACTGTAAACTTAGAGACTAAAGTGTCCAATGTGTAATATAATTATAACTTAACATAACTAAGTATATATAAGTATATAAAATCAAACGTAAAGTGTAGCACCGGAATAATGGTACACTATGTACTATGCCAACTGAACTCAATAATTCAAATTAATTCAAAATAAGTATCTACACTATAACGAGAGATTACTTGCCCTTTAGTTAGTATATCATTAGATAGTAAACTAAATGCTTTACCTATGTGTTTAACATGTTGTAATATTGTGTCCTTGTGTAGGCTAATTATTATTTAATTTTATGATTACATTACACTATCTAAGTTACTAGCTCTGCCATTGCCTTATGTCCTTTTAATACCAAAAATTAATTAGATCGTAGGCTGAGTTAAGTCCCTTTGTTTGTCTAGTTTCTAATTGGAATATCCAGAAAACCTCCCTTTTGGCTAATGCTCTATTTCTGTCCCCCCCTCTCCGTCCAGCTTCCACAGTCTCTATAATAGTCCATGTAAAACTGGTACTATCTTTATTATGGACTCTATTGAAATGCTGGACTAGAGGGGTGTTCAGGACCCCTGCCTTTATATCAGAGAGATGTTCCCTTATGTGTACCCGTGTCTCCCTTGTTGTTATTCCTACATACTGTAGGCTACAGGTCATACAGACTGCTAAATAGATGGTAAATTTACTTTTGCAATTCATGCACTTTTTGTGTTTATAGCGTCTACTCGTGACACAGCTTTTAAAACCCTCTCCTGCCATTAAGTGTTTACAGGCTTTACAGGAAAAGTTACTGCATTTGTAGACTCCTTTAAACCTAAGCCAAGGACTCTGGTCATTTCTCTGTGATGTTTTAAGTTGTGTAGGTGCCAAAATATTACCCATTGAGACACCTCTCCTAAAGGAGCACTTGCATCCTTTCTCTACTGTTTCTACTAGGGCATCATCCACTGCCAGTAATATGAAATGTTTTTGTACTATGTGGCAAATTTTGTGATACTGTGTACTGTAATCTGTAACAAAAAAGGTTCCTCTGCTCTTATTATTCCTTACTTTTGACTTTTTTTATTCTGACTTCTTTAGCAATTGCTGTCTATTGACTTGTGCCACCTCATTTCTGGCCTTGTTGATATCTTGCGGTTTATAACCTCTATTCTTTAAGCGGTCAGATAGTTGATCTGCATGGATCTCATATTGTTTTTCATTACTACAATTCCTTTTTAATCTAGTGAATTGTCCCTTGGCAACTGACCTAAAAACCTGTTTTGGATGACTACTCCTGGCGTGGAGGAGTGTGTTACCCGTGATTGGTTTTCTATACACTTCAGTTTCAATTCCGGCATGGGGTACCCCTTTTAGGGTTAAATCGAGAAAATTAATCTTTGACTGATTGAGCTCAAATGTGAACTCTAACCCCATGTCATTCTTGTTCAACCACTCCACAAATTATTTCGCATTTTCTTTGGTTCCTCTCCACACCAGGAGCAGATCATCTAAATACCATTTATAAAACCGTATGTTTTCCCTGAAGGGGTTCGCATCTCCATAGATGCGGGACAGCTCCCACCACCCCATATAGAGGTTGGCGAAAGAGGGCGCAACTTTGCGCTCATAGCTGTCCTGCATCTCTGGCGATAAAAAAAACCCTCAAATGAAAAATAATTATGCATCAGAAGGTACTCAATTATCCTTAGCACATACTCCACAAACTCATCAGAATGGCCTGTGTTCCTTCGTAGAAAAAATTCTATGGCCAATAGGCCCTTATCGTGAGGTATTGAAGTATAGAGGGCCTTAACATCTATTGTAAGCCACATGTCCAATTCCTCCCAATCTAATTCCTTCATCAGATTCAGTACATGTGTTGTATCCTGCAGAAAGCTAGTTAGGCCCCCAACTAGTGGCTGTAGAATGCTATCCACCCATTGTGAAGCCCTTTTCAATAATGACCCTATACTTCTTACGATGGGTCTACCTGTAACCCCCTCCAAGGACTTGTGTACCTTTGGAAGATGGTTGAAAATAGGTGTCACCGGATTGTCTACCAGGAGGAAGTCACAGGTAGGCCCATCCAAGATACCCAGTTCTCAACCATCATCTATGATCTGTGCTAATTCCAGTTTATATTTTAGAGTCGGGTCTCCACTAAGTATCTGGTAATACCTTTTATCAAGCAACTGCCTTTCTGCTTCGCCAACATATTGTGTTCTTGACATTACTACTACCGAGCCACCCTTGTCAGCATTCCTAACTACTAATTGATTGTTATTCTGAAGTTTGTTCAATGCTTCTCTTTCTTTAAAGTTTAGGTTATGCTGACTCACAGTGGTAGCCCGATGTAGTAGCTTAAGGTCCCTCTCAACTCTTGCCTGAAAAGTCTCTAGTGAGCTACCTCTGCTCTGTATTGGGTAGAATTTGGAGACTTCTTTAAAAAACCATGTCACCCTTGTTTTAAAGCCTAGAAGCCCCTCTTTAAAATAGTTACTATAGAGGTTTTAATCGCCAATTAATCACCGTTGTAATAGTAATCACCTGGCATGGCTAAATGTGTGTTTATTTGAGTAGAAGCTCAGATGTGCAGATCAAAGTTATATAAATATTTTAAAAGGCGCTTTGATAGTTTCTTTTGACTATAGAGTTTAGAGAATCACACCCACTATTGTTTACAACCATGTTTATTAAAATTTTCTTAAAAATATGTTTTCATACTTTTTGTTGTTAAGTTCTCACATCATGATATATACATAAAATAAAAATATATTTTGAATCTGTATATAGATACATAGATATATGGATACATGCATACATAATATGTGTGGATTTCTCACCAAAAAAATAGACACAGTGTGCAGCATTTAAACAAAACACAAAAGCTCAGTACAGAGGTGGGAATGGCTCAGCAGTTAAGGTAAGGTCGGAACTACAGGGGGTGCAGAGGTGGCCCCCAGCTTAAAAAACCCCCAAAAAACAACAACATTTTTTCAATAAAAAAATGTTGACCTGTCACTGCCTGCATTGATATCATGTGAGTGTGACGTGATGCTTCACTAGTGTCTCTGACTACATGGGTTAGTGTTTCTGTTTTACCCATTGGTGTTTATATGTGTGTGTATGTGTGTATGTGACTGTGTATTTATGCATGTATGTGTGTATGTTTGTGGAAATAGCAAATTACAGACCTTGTTACTACAGTACGGGGGGGGGGGGGGCTGGACCATGTCACAGACTACTGTGGTCACTTTATAAAGTACTGGAGGGTAGGGTCAGCCCAGCCATCTCACCGGCAGATTACAGACTGTGTCACTAACTCACTATATACAGTACTGGTGGGTTAAACAGTGTCACTATATACAGTAATATAGGGTCAGACCATCTCACAGACTGTGGGCACAGTGTACCTCCTTTTGCAGACATGTAATCTGATTCACATTTTTTTTCTGTGTTAAATGTAAAAAAAAAAAGAAAAAAAAGATATGTATCAAATTCACCTTTTTTGGGTGTGGGGTGCGGGCCCTTCTCAGATTCTTGCACCTGGGCCCTGTGGTTTCTAGTTACGCCTCTGAGTTAAGGGGTTAATATTGCAGGTTTTATCTGAATAATTAAAGATTAATGTTGACTTTACTGTCTTTTAAGCATTTTTTTTTCTTTTCAGGCAATAAAATAATTCCGACCATGTTTAACTGCTTCTATTTCAGATTCATGATAGATAATTTTTGAGTGCTATTGAACTTATATTGTTTTTATTTTATTTTTTTAGGACCAAGGAATGATGGGATGGCTATAAACATGGATATCTTGGGAGGTATACCGACCTCTCACTCCTGTATCACACTCTTGTTTTTAAATTTGATTTTTAAGTTATGCGGCAGTCTCCAAGGAACCTCACCACAGATTTTCCAATTTACACACCCAGCATACAATGCAACTGTTTATGAAAATTCTGCTGCTAGAACTTATCTCAATAGTCAAACCAAAATTGGCATCAAGCTAGCAAATCTTTCTTGGGATATAAAATACAGAATAATGTCTGGAGATGATGAAGGTTTTTTTAAAGCTGAAGAGGTGGTAATAGGAGACTTTTGCTTTCTTAGAATAAGAACAAAAGGTGGGAATTCTGCTATACTGAACAGAGAAATTCAAGACAACTATTTAATATCAATAAAAGCTTCAGTGCGAGGAGAGGACTTGGAAGCTTGGACAAAAGTGAATGTGCAAGTCTTAGACATGAATGATTTACGACCATTATTTTCCCCGACAACATACTCAGTAACAATAGCAGAAAGTACGCCAATACGGACAAGCATTGCGCAGGTTACAGCTACAGATGCCGATATTGGTTCTAATGGCGAATTTTATTACTATTTCAAAAACAAAGTTGAATTGTTCTCTGTTCATCCCACCAGTGGAGTTGTGTCACTAAGTGGACGTCTGAACTATGATGAAAAAAATAGATATGATTTGGAAGTCCTTGCTGTAGACCGTGGCATGAAATTGTATGGTAATAATGGTGTAAGCAGTACTGCAAAACTTTATGTTCACATTGAACGTATTAATGAACATGCTCCCACTATTATAGTGGTTACTCACATTCCATCGGTTTTGGACCTTGATCCAACATATGCTGTTGTTACTGTAGATGACATTGATGAAGGTGCTAATGGAGACATTGAATCAGTTTCAATAATTGCAGGTGATCCATTGCAGCAATTTATGTTAATAAAAGAAGGGAAATGGATCAATGAGTATAAAATTAAACAAAAAAGTCCAATTGATTGGGACAATTTTCGTTATGGTCAAAATTTAACCATTCAAGCGAAAGACAAAGGTTCTCCTCAGAAGTTTTCAGCTGTTAAAAATGTTTACATTGCTAGTCCTAAAAAAGAAAAGCCCAATGCTAAGTTTATTAAAGATTTATATGAAGTTACTATCAGTGAGTTCTCTCCACCTGGAATTGTGGTGGATGTAGTCAAAGTACAGCCAGAATCAGCATCCATGGAATACAAATTATCTGACAGCAAAGATTCAGATTATTTTAAGATTAATAGTAGAACAGGACTGATCACCACTGCCCGTCATCTAAATGTCCCTGGGAATGATAAATATGAATTAGAAGTAACACTAAAAGACAATGATGCTAAAGCACAAGTAATTATCACATTAGAAGATGCCAATGATAATACTCCCGAGTTCCAACATTCTTCATATGAGTCATTTGTCAATGAAAGTGTTCCTGTAGGTACAAGCATTTTGTCTGTTCTAGCTTTTGATAAAGACAGAGGAGAAAACGGATACATCACATATAGCATTGCTAGCCTGAATTCTTTACCATTTGCCATCAATCAGTTTACTGGAACAGTTAGTACATCTGAGGTCTTAGATTTTGAGTCATCACCAGAAAGTTACAGATTTATTGTTAGAGCCTCAGATTGGGGGTCACCATACCGTCATGAGAGTGAAGTAAATGTTACTATTCATGTAGGAAATATTAATGACAACAAACCATTATTTGAAAAAGTGGCTTGCCAAGGAGTGATCTCTTTTGATTTTCCAACTGGTGGACACATCACTGCAGTATCTGCAATTGATGTAGATGAATTAGAATTAGTAAAGTATAAAATTATATCAGGTAACGACCAAGGTTTTTTTTATTTAAATCCAGATTCTGGTGTTTTACAACTTAAAAAGTCATTTGTTAACTCTGGCCTGAGAAATAGCAACTTTGCTCTCAGGATCACAGCTACCGATGGGGAAAACTTTGCAGATCCTATGTATGTTAACATAACAGTTGTACATGGAAAGGTGTCATCTAAAAGCTTTAATTGCAAAGAAACACGAGTTGCCCAAAAATTAGCAGAAAAACTTCTAAAAAAATCTAAAGCCAATTCTAGATTGAACTATGAAGATCATTTATTTGATTATTTTTCTATAAACAGACAACCACCCCAGTTTGACAAATCATTTCCTTCAGATGTGTCTGTGAAAGAGGACCTTCCTGTTGGTACCTCTATACTTAAGATTAAAGCCATTGATGCAGATTCTGGATTTAATGGGAAAGTTATTTATACCATCTCCGATGGGAATACAGATAGTTGCTTTGCCATTGACATGGAAACTGGGCAGCTTGCAGTCATGATGCCCATGGACCAAGAATTGTCTGATAAATACCTACTTAATATTACAGTGTATGATTTAGGCAGCCCTCAGAAATCATCATGGAGATTACTGACAATTCACATAAATGATGCAAATGATAACAGCCCAGTTTTTCTACAGGAAAGTTACACGGCTACTACTTTAGAAAGTACTAGTATAGGGACAGAGTTAATTCAGGTAGAAGCTCGAGATAAAGATCTTGGGCCAAATGGTGAAGTCACATATTCAATTTTAACAGACACAAAAAAATTTGGAATTAACAGCTCAAGTGGAGTAGTATACGTGGCTGACCAATTAGACAGAGAATCTGTGTCAAACTACACCTTAAAAATTGAGGCAAGAGACAGTGCAGAAAATGGCCAACAACTATTTTCTGTTGTTACTCTTAAAATCTACCTTGAAGATGTCAATGATTGTTCTCCAGTTTTTATACCTTCAAGTTACAGTGCAAAGGTGCTTGAGGATCTTCCAGTTGGAACTGTAGTATCTTGGCTTGAAACACAAGATCCTGATCTTGGCTTAGGAGGTCAAGTGCGATATTCTTTGGTAAATGATTACAATGGAAAGTTTGAAATTGATAAAACAAGTGGAGCTATCCGTTTGAACAAAGAGTTGGACTACGAGAAACAACAATTTTATAACTTAACTGTGCGGGCTAAAGACAAAGGCCGACCAGTCTCTTTATCTTCAGTTTCATTTGTGGAAGTTGAAGTTGTGGATGTCAATGAAAATCTCCATACCCCATATTTTGCGGATTTTGCAGTAACTGGATCTATAAGGGAAAATTCACGCCTTGGAACAAGTGTCTTGCAAGTAGTGGCACGAGATGAAGATAATGGACGAGATGGGGAGATACAATACTCTATAAGGGATGGAAGTGGTCTGGGGAGATTTAATATTGATGAAGAGACCGGTAAGTCCTTCTAAAATACATTTCCATTTAAAAATATAATTTCTGAAGGTGTTATTTATTTGTTTATTTTTTACAATAAATAATTTCAGATTTTATTATATGTGATTGAAAGGGAAATTAAATACAACATTTTAATTTTGTGATTCAGAGAATAGAATTTATAAAAAAGATGTGCTTCATTCTCATAGTATCCTTTGTTGAAAAGATACCTAGGTAGGTCGCGGGCACATGCCTAGAGCTCTACATGGCAGGAAATAGTTCTACCATTTAGTGCTCTTGGAAATGGATAACATTCTTGCAAAACTGTCTACTACAGACATGTGCACACTGCTAAGTGTACCTCCCTGCTTTTCAACAAAGGATACCAATAAAATGAAGAAAATTTGATAATAGAAATAAATAGAGATTATTTTTTTTTTAATTGCATGCTTTATCAGAATCATGAAAGAAAAATGTGGGGTTTTGTCCCTTTTAGTGCTAGATAGTGCAGATACAATTTTCTATGCTCAGTGGCTTGTGATATAATTGCATGTGACAATATTCTAATTGTTTTATGCTGACAAATTAAAATTAACTTTGTCTTGGTTGCTGGCTATGCTTACAACTAAAAAAAAAAGAAGCTGAGTGTGAAACAATTGTTTTAATGTCTACAGCGTGCAGTTTGATAGAATTAGGGCAAATAAGATTTAATCATTTTTTATTTGTTCTTTTAGTTAAGAAACATGCAATCATGCTATTAAAATATATCTACATTATTTTGTATACTTTATTTGATACATTCGTTTTTTAATAATCAAATTCAACAACTAGTTGTATGGAAACATACATATGAGAAAGTTGGCATTACATTATTTGCATTTATGTTGATTTGTATCACATTACAACATTTATCAGCATTTAATTAACTTATTATATTTGGCCTTTAAAAGTGTAACTGCATTTGGCACGCACGTTAATGTTTTATAACAGAGTACCAAATCAAAGCAATTTATAAACGCAGAAGTGTCGCATTTATGTGGGACGCTTCACAATAGTAGGCTGTGAAATCGCTAAGTAAGGCTGCAAAACAGACACGGAAATGAATAATATTTGATATAGGCTTTCCCAGGTGGTGAAGTTGATCCTATGCACTTACAATTTTATATCTGATCTGGTCCTGTCATCTATAAAGGAGCATAATAAGCCTATTGAGCAAATAAGTAGGGAATTGGTGAATAATTCAATAGAATTATAATGTTGACCTTATTTGTGTGTTCTAAATGAATGTTGAATGTTTGTCGAATATTGACATGTTTGTTGTAAATTAACACAACCTATTCATTTCAGTGCAAGTGCAATTAAATCCAATATTAATGTTACATTTCGTTATCAAATTTGCTTTATAAAATATTCAAACAATAGAAATAATATCAAGTGGAACATTCGTTCTACAATGTTACAATGTTAATAAAGTAATTAAAGGGACATTAAACCACATTTTTTTCATGATTTGAATAGAACGTGCAATTTTAAATAACGTTCTATTTTACTTCTATTATCATTTTTTTTTTCTTTTCATTCTCTTGGCATCCTATGTTGAAATATACTATATGGCAGCAGTTTTGCAAGAATGTTATCCATTTGAGCACTAGATGACAGCGCTATTTCCTATCATGTAGTGCTCTACAACAAAGAATTCCATGGGGACAAAGCAAATTTGATAATAGATTTGGAAAGTTTTTTTTTTTTTTTAAATTGACGCTATTTTCTTCAGTATTTAAATGACTAGTACAGGCAAAAAAAGCATATTATCTTCAGGCTAGGGGCCGATTTAACATCTGTCGGATGGACATGCTGACAGCGTATGCTGTCGGCATTTAGCATTGCACAAGCCGTTGTGGTGAACTGCTTGTGCAATGCCGCCCCCTGTAGATTCACGGCCAACTAGCAGGGGGTGTCAATCAACCCGATTGTATCTGATCGTTTTGATTACGGTCTGCCGCTCAGAGCAGGCGGACAAATTAAGGAGCAGCAGTCTTAAAGGGACACTGAACCCAAATGTTTTCTTTTGTGATTCAGATAGAGCATGCAATTTTAAGTAACTTTCTAATTTACTCCAATTATCAATTCTCTTCATTCTCTTGCTATCTTTATTTGAAAAAGAATGCATCTAAGTTTTTTTTGGTTCAGAACTCTGGACAGCACTTTTTGATTGGTGGATGAATTTATCCACCAATCAGCAAGAACAACTCAGGTTGTTCACCAAAAATGGGCCGGCATCTAAACTTACATTCTTGCATTTCAAATAAAGATACCAAGAGAATGAAGAACATTTGATAATAGGAGTAAAATAGAAAGTTGCTTAAAATTTCATGCTCTATCTGAATCACGAAAGAAAATTTTTGGTTTCAGTGTCCCTTTAAGACTGAAGGCTTGCACGGAAAACAAAGGGAACAGGGGCCATTCGGCCCTTGTTAAATCAGCCCCTAAGTGTAGCATTTATTTAGTGCTAAACTGACATTATAGACATTGAGATTGTACTACAAAAAGTTTATGTGTAGTAAAAAAAAAAAAAACATCTGCAAAATACCTTCATCCAGGGCTGGACTGGGATATCAGACCGGCCCTGTACATTTTTGACTATGTCCTGCCATGTAGTACTCCGAATACCTACCTAGGTATATCTTCAAAAAAGAATACCATGTGAACAAAGCAAATTTGATAATAGAAGTAAATTGGAAACTCTTTTTAAAAATTTGTATGTTCTGTCTGAATCACAAAATAACTCTCTTTTGGTTTTCATATCCCTTTCAAGTACTTAAAGGGATACTAAACCCAAATATTTTCTTTCATGATTCAGATAGAGCAAGCAATGTTAAGCAACTTTCTAATTTGCTCCTATTATCATTTTTTTTCGTTCTCTTGCTATCTTTATTTAAAAAAACAGGAATCTAAGATAAGGAGCCGGACCATTTTTATTTCAGCACCCTAGATAGCGCTTGCTGATTGGTGGGTACATTTAGCCACCAATCTGCAAGCACAACCCAGATGCTGAACCAAAAATGGGCCGGCTCCTAAGCTTACATTCTTGCTTTTCAAATAAAGATAGCAAGAGATCAAAGAAAAATTGATAATTAGGAGTAAAGTAGAAAGTTGCCTAAAATTGTATATCTGAATCATGAAAGAAAAAAATTGGGTTTAGTATGCCTTTAAAAGTATATTAAAACAAGCAGGACATTCATTTGTGTGTAGTGCAACCAATAGATCTTTCTTGATTACTGTATGGTTAATAAGGAAAGAACAGTATTTTGTTAGCCAGAGGGTTAGAAGGAAACATAAGTAATTTTCCCTCTTTTTAGTATAGAAATATCACTTGTACATTGCGTTTGCTTTATTTATTTATTCATTTATTTATTATTCATTTGTTTCTTTTTTATTGATTGGAGTATTTTTTTGCAAAAAGGATTCCAACTTTTGCCTATTTACAACAAAACAGGACTAATTAGAACATTTTCAGCATGAAAACAAAATGGTTTTAGCACAGAAACATCCATGTTTTATTAAAATACATAAAAAATAATCCTTTTACGTGCAACAATTAAAATAAATGTCCCTTTAAATGCATAAGTTCTGCACAGTTTAGTTCACTATTCACCATATTGATCGCCATAAATAACTGAGATCTGGGGGAAATTTCAGTTCATATGAAAAATTTGTTCTGATATTATTAAAGGCTCTTCATCCAATCGTTAGCTTCTGCTGACTCAGCTTGGTAGCTTGGATGCATGCCTGTAAAGATATGTGTAAAAGCCATTTGGCAATTTGATCTCTGATACTAGATGTCATTAGTGGATTGCTATTGGATCAGTAACCATTTAAACACCTCTGAATAATTAATCTTCTATCTAGTTACAGAGAGAGTCACAGATTGAATCACTTTACACTGTCAGTGCTGTTTATTTACCATTTGTAAGTTCATGCGCTCATTATGAAGTGGTCATTGATTTTAGGTTAAAGGTTTGCCGCAAATCCTTCTGTGTTATTAACCAGGTTAGATAAATCGGCCTTGAAAACAAATGTGGAATGATAAAAAAATGAAGGAACTAGATATACATTTCTGGTATCTATGGATCTTTTGCTCTTATATTGATAAATAGACCAGTGTATCACCTATTTTTGTCTTGTATATTTTAAAAGGTTTAAAAAGGATATGGCAAGGTGTTTGATTGGGAAGGGCTCCAAAATATGTATGTTTGTACAGAATAAATATGTGTTTGTGTGTTTGTAAACATGTATATATATATATGTGTGTTTACAAGTGTATGTTTGTGTTTATATGTGCAAATATGTACGTGCACACATACATACAGTACATATATAAACAAAGAGGCATATTTGTGTAGCCACCAATCAGCAGCTGGTACCCAGCTCCCGAGCTGTCCTAGGTATGCTCTTAAACAATACCAAGAGAACAAAGCAAATTTGATATTAGAAGTTAATTGAAAAGTTGTTTAAGATTGTATGCTCTATCTGAATTAAGAAAGAAAAAAATGGGTTTCATGTCGCTTTAACTTGAAAATTCTTAAATGGACAATATGATTCAGGAAAATAAAATGTAGTTACATTTTGTTATACTCAGCTATAGCTGAAGATAAATCATTATAGCAAGACATATGTTTAATTATGAGTATTCTTAAACACTAATTTCATATTTAAAGGTTATTTAAATGCACACTTACTTTTATTATATGTTTTATTGCTAATATTTGTTTAAACATTGTCTACTGAAATTTGGGCTTATGTCCTCCCTGTTCCACTTTAATGATGCATCTCAAAATAGTTTGGTATTTGTATGAAACGGTGCCAGTAAAAAGGATAATGCATATGCAGCTATGTATTATAGGGTTCTCATTATTCATGGAAGATTTTCCAAGACACATCTTAAACTTTGATTCTCATAATCCTCATTCATACATGGATGCGTATTTGTTCTTCTTTATTAATTCAAAATGTTAATTTATCTTTGCTTCATGATACAGTTATGATTAGTACTTATAAAATTATATATAATAAATTAAATTTTTGTTATTTCATTTGTTATTAGTAAAATATTACTTTAATATACAAGAAACATTAAACACCTTGTGATTTTGTGTAAAAATTTTGCTTTGTCCCATACTACCTAGAGAGGCCAAAAACAGGGCCGGTCTGGAACCAAAAATAGACCCGGACATTGTAAAATGAGCAGCCCACTCCCACCCTTTTTGTTAATTAACCATACACCACAACTAGTATAATGCACTAATCTGATTTACAAAAAAACACAAAAAGTCTGTAACATACTTCTGTCACTGTGTTTTTAGTTGAAGCTATTTTACATTTAAATCAAGAATAACTGCATATTGCTTATCAGTCTGTGTAGTGCCAGTAACTCAAAACAACAGGCACCTGAGGGCCACTGAGCTTACAAGGAAGTGAGAGTCAGGCCAGGGTTGGCCCTGCATAATGCACAAATAATAATGCCAGCGACTAGGTGTGGCTAATGTAACAAGCCCTGGCTCATTGTGCAAATGCCCTATATAATCTATGCTCTCTCCGGGCCTGGCCATCAGGAAAAATCTGTAACCTAGGTTTTCAAAATGTTGCAATGTGCCTTCATTTGCTTTTTGGCCTCCTAGGGAGTATGGGACAAGCACACATTCTACACAAGAGCAAAGTAATATGTGTAGTATTTGCATTTCTCTAGGATATGTCTTTATTATGTATGTATAATCTCATATTTCTAGAAATGTCTTTTCTACTTGTTTTGGTGATATGATATCTCTCAACACCTATAACAACACTACACACAGGCCAAGTAATATAATATCTAGTTGGGCTCAGTTGTGATGAAATAAACTAAATACACATGTATAGCTGTAATAAAGAAGCAATCTTTGAGTGTGTCTGAAATTTCATTGATATTCATGAGTGATGTTATTTTTATAGATCTATATTCTCATAGACATAAAATTCCCAAAGAGGGTATTCTTATTTACCGCCCCAAACCATAGACTTTTTGACACTAAATCATTTGGACATGTTAAAGACCCTAATGCCCCCCTATTACTTTATCCGTCCATTTAAGGCTTTTGAAATTAAAATGAGGTTATAAAAACAGTAAACTAGGACCAAATGTTCAGGGCTAACAACATTTTAAGGAGTCAAAACTGGTATTGAAATAATCAAAATGAGAACCAGCTTTAGAATAACTAAGTTCAGCCATCAAGAATAAGCTCAATAGGGTTACTGTTGTCTAATAACAGAGGCAGTCATGGCTTTAAACACAACAGGATTGTGTTCAACCCATGTTGGCATAGAGAAACAAAGTAAAGCTGAAAGCAATTTAGTGGGCAAAGTTTTTTAAACATATTTTATTTATATATTACCTGGCAAGTAGTGTGCAAAGAAAGGAACAAAGTCGGTCAGCTATCCATAACGCTATACGACCTGAGGGGACATTGCACTAAAGAAAGCCACATGTTCTGATGGATGGGATACTATGTCCCTAGAACAAATACAAGGATTGTTTGTGCGTGTGTGTGGGTAGAATGCACGTTTTGTCATCATTTATAGTGATATTCAACAGTAGCGGTTTTTGCCAGGGGCAAAATATATATTTGCTGTTGGTTGTAATCACTGAATATTCAAGTTACTTATATGGGTTGTATCTAATACAAAATACTGATTGTCACATTTTATGCTACTGATGCAACTTTGGCATTATTTTGTAATTAGAAATGTTATAATTTATTAGTGCATGTTATTAAGTTACGCAATAGCGAAAGAAGTTTATCGCGGCTGTTTGCGTTTGTCGGGTTTACTGCTCGTATTACAAGTTGAAAGTAAATGCAAACTCATGAGCGCAATCTCGATTTATGCTAGAATGATTACCACATCCTCAGAGCTCTAGTTAACTGTTTTGTGAAACAAAAAAGTGTCACAAAACACCTCAATAATACATTACAAAGTATAGTTACACTCATATTAACACTATCTAATACAAATTATAAGGGCTCAAATATATGAGGTCTCAGGTGTTAGAAAAAAAAAGGGTTTAAACATTGAGATACATACATATACATGTCTAAAGATGTGTGTGCGTATAAAATATATATGTACATATGTATTCATGCATTTATATATGTATTTACAGACATATATACACATATAAACACATAAATACATACTGTATATAAGCACATATAAGCAAGTATATATATATGTGTGTGTGTGTGTGCATTGAAGCCCTTTGCAATATTAATTTTTAATAAAGTGTTATACAGTGTATTTACTGTAAATATATCACATTCCAATGTTCTTGACATAAGGGAATATGTTCTAAGTATTTCTAAATAGTTATTTCTATATATCTGTATATATCTATATCTATATATAATCATGTATATAGATTGGTAAAGATATATATTGTACCAAAATACCATCAGCTATTTATAGAAATATGTATTTATGAATAAATAGAATATGTTCAGCTACGTGAAGAACATTGCAATTCAAAATATTCATATTTTCATGTTGGGTTAGTGCACTTGATAAAATGCGATCGGGTGTGAGCGCGAGTAGGGTGTTAGGGGCCAATTTATCACAGCCTGAATGGGGCCGTATACCCCTGTTTTTGCGTGAGCCTTTGGGCGGCGGACAGCAATCAACCCGATCAGATACGATTGGGTTGATTGACACCCCCTGCTAGTGGCCAATTGGCCGCAAATCTGCAGGGGGCGGCATTGCACAAGCAGTTCACCAGAACTGCTTGTGCAATGATAAATGTTGACAGCGTATGCTGTCCGCATTTATTGATGTCTGACGGACATGATCCCTACATCAGATCTTTTCCGCCAGACAAATGATACAATCGGCCCCAATTATTTGGTCCATTGACTTCTATGGGGGAATACGTTATCGCATACGCAATATTAAAAGCTTGGCTTTTTATGAGCATCGAGTTAGCGAGCGAACGAAAACGTTTTACTTTCAACTTGTAATACAAGCACTACCCAAAGCGCAAAAAACATATTCCTAGTGGAGTTAGTGCTCGAGAGGGAGCATTAAATACTGCTTCACTTGTAATCTGGCTCTATGTGTTTAACCCACACAAAAATATTAAAAACATAGTTCCTCATTTTTCAGACGAGGTTCTCAGCTAGAGATCCTGTTTGCATTGTCTTTTTATTATGCACTTAGTGATTATGCAATTCTACTGTATTTAATGGTCCTTTAACACTGCACAAGAAAATGGTTGTGCTGCCCTGCCTACTAATATTAAGCAACTATTTTGTGGAAGAGCAGGGCTTGTCAATCACCCTGGGCGAATAGCCTAGGAAGAGTTAACTCTGACGCTTCAAAGTTATGAAGCAGCGGTCTTAACACCTTTACCACAAGGGTCCCTAAGCTGTGTTATGACAATACAGATGATTGACAGCTACATGCAGATTCTTCTATTAATTGGTTTACTGACTGTGTACTACTGAGGGGTGTGGATGCATTCATAGCTTTAACAATGTATTTAACCCTTTGCAGAGGTTAAACACACATTTAATAACTTTTATTTATGTATTTATTTTAATTATTATTAGTAGTAGTAATAATAATAATTATAAAGAAGAAGAAGCGCTAACTATGTTATTTAAATAGATACGGCACATTTTTTGAAAATAAAAAATATATATTCCATGTTGTTGCTGTTAACACTGATATTTGTGCTGCCTGCATAATTCTGATTTATTCACATTTGACAAGTAAGTGTTTTTTATTTGTTTCATTTGAGCAGTGTGCAAAAATCTCTTAACCTTGAACACTTACTTTCACGATGTTATAAAAGTGCTGAGAAACAGTATGGTTTACATCAAAGAGTGATATCATAAAGATCTCAGTAAGATCAGTAAAGAAATATAATCCTATAAAATCATCTAAAAATAATTTAATAGAGCCTTGGTGCTCATGTATAACCATTAGAGGGAACATTTAGAAAAAAATGCAGAAAGACCGAACTACAGAAAAAAAATGGCGGAAGGAAGCAATTTTCAAAAGTAAATATCTTTATTTAGAAACATAGAATTTGCTGTAGACAACAACCACTTGGCACACAATAAATGCTCATTTTCTTTTATGTTTTAAAACCTCAGACATTAGTGCTGCCTTATGTTTAGGATAACCCTACCACTGTCCCAAACATTCTTGAATTATTATTTGTGTTAACCACGCTATGTATTGCCAGGATAAATCTCCTTGGTAGAGAAATATAGTGATTCTCTTCCCTAACTCTATTTTTAAATGAAGCTATATGCACACCTAACTGCCCCCCCCATTACCTTTGCCTTCTTAGCAAAAATGTTTTCATTTATTAGCAATAAGTACAATATAATTTATTTATTTTTATTTTTGAGGAACAGTTTTAATTTTCAGTATTTACATTAGGTAAAAGCAGACATTGAGACATTTCCTGCTGTTTATATATTTGAGCATGAATGCTGGAAATAACAAAAAAAACTATGCTATTGAACTTTTAAGCAGCGCTTTACAAAACACAGTTGCCAGGGTGACAATGTTACCTTCAACATTTGTGAACCCTAAAAATTACTGACATACTGCACCCCACTTGAAGTCCAGTTTTACTGAGTGCTATCACTGTGAGGCCTAGTGCATGTCCTCTATGCTGAAAATGGGAACTACATGTCCCAGCATGCTGCACAGCCAGAAGAGAGTTCCTGTAATAAGTAATGTGAGCAATTTGTCCTTTTCCCCGGTATCCTCTGTAACAGTATCCGTGAGTATCTGATAATGTGCAGGACCATTGTGGACATTTACTGTTTAACTTATAAATGTAGTTATAATGTAAACAGACACAAAACTGAAAATTAAACATAAATGAGGTAACTTAGTTAGGCTCAGGAGCGTGCAGGTTTCTGGAGCTCTGTAAGGCAGCAGTTTTGCAACAGTGTCTGTAACAATAGTAAACACTGTTGCAAACAATATTGCCATCTAGTGCTCAAAATGTTTCAAACATTGTGAAAAACTGCTTCCATATAAAGACCACATGCACAGTTCTAAGCCTACATAGATATGCTTCTCAACAAAGGATACTAAGAAAAAACAAAAAAAATTGAAAATAGAAGCAATTTTTCTTTTTTTTACTATTGCATGCCTTTCTTTTTTTTTTTTTCTTCACTGGAAAGGAGTAGAACAGCGCACAAAAGTGAAATGGGATGGTAGGAGACAAAAACACTCTTATAGTGTAGCATAGTTAGTTCAACCGCTCACCTGGTTTTACCTCAGATATATGAGTTTTTTAACGCCTCTGAAGGGGATGTTATCCTTTCTTTGTTAAAGATATTTATCCTGGTCCCTCTGAATGAAGTTACCAAACAGTTTAAGTTGGTTCCTTTTGGTTCCCCAAAAGGAAGAGAAATTTTACCGCCGACAGGAGTTGTTTATAAGAATTATATAATTTAAATATAAAATTCTATCCTATGGATTATTTAGACTTTTTTACAGTAACTATACTAATTTTGAATAATTATTACTATTTTGTAACATTTTATTTGTAAAATTTCAATAACGTGCCTTAAAATAACTACGTTTTCATGTGCGCTAACCTGACAACACATTAGATCTAAACTATGAAACCCAAAGTATGTTATACATATTTTACATTCCAATGTTCTTCACATAGGAACATTTTTTAATTTTTATTATTAAATATATATCTGTTAATGTAATATATATATATATATATATATATATATATATATATATACATACGTACACACACACACATATATATATATATGTCCCAAAACGCGCGTTGCCTGTAAACGTCAGACGCCAGACCAGTGTCGATGCAAGCATGCTGGTTTGAATCATCTTTGGGATTGCCTTGGTTTTGCTGTAGCTCTACACCACCATACTCTGATGCCTTTCCTCTAAAGTGTGCACTAATCAGCGGGACTGCTGTTAAGCTACCTGTCATTCTGGACGGATTGGGTGAGATCGCTCATAGGCCCCAATTTATCAAAGTCTGGCGGACCTGATCCGACAGTGTGGATCATGTCAGTATATTTATGAAAATCTTAGTAGTGCTCTCCAAATAATATATCAGCTTATGGCAGGTTTATACACAATACAAATAATAATTATCCTTAAAAATAGAAACCCTTAATCAATATGCATCTACTAGAAACCATACAATTAATATAAATATCTGAATTCTTTTATTTAGTTAATATCCATGAACATTGTTGAAATATATTTGTAATAAAAGGAATATGAAATAAATTTATATGTGTTAAAACCAACTCTTAAGATATGCTATCCTTCTTACAAAGCCCAGAAAACTGTATCTTTAAAACCAACCTTTCATTCAGAGCTGCATTTAAAATATTACAATGAGACTAAAATCTTTAACATCCAAGCAACAGTGGTTATAATCAATAGGGTAATATATATATTCTGCTATTTAACTGCAATTTATCCTAATACAAAATTAACTCACAATATCAGAACTTGCACAGATGAGTTACTTAGCCAATCAGATACAGATTTAAACAATATATAGGCTGTGACTACCAATTTAAAATACAATATACACTTCTGAATTATTATTATATATTTGCATAGATAAACAATTAAAGATTGGGATTAGTTTAACAATACATAGGCTATGAAATGCTAACTTGGAATATGCACTACTTCCTTAACTCTGCTACATACAGCAATAGTAAATGTTTACTTTAAATGCTTGCATACAAATAGGCAGGCTAAGAGCTATTCAAGGTTATGCAATACAATAAAAAAAAAAAAGAAAAACCCAATTTGTTCTTTCCAATCTTCCAATTGTAATTTTACTGTAGTGACTATGCATATAATTTATCTTACCAAAAACTTTGTATACGTTACCAAATAAACAGCAATTCAGTTTCCAATGTTTCTCAACAGATCCAATTTCAACTCAGAATACCAAAAAGTATAATTTTGCAGTCAATGAGTAGAATAGATCAGCTTTGCTTTGAGTATATGGTATTTCACGCCAGCATCCAATTACCAGCCAGCTCAGCCAAAAACCCCTCCTCTTTATGTTTGCAATCACTTTATATGGGTTCTCCTCACTGGTGAGATTGGAAACGCCCCAAAACCTTGTTTCGGATTGGCCCTCGTGCTGGTCCCTGGTCCGCCCTTAGAGTTGAAACATGTTTACCATGGCAACGTATCTTTTGGACAGTTAAATTCCCTTAACTGTCCTACCAGTATTGGCCCTTAGCTGGCAGCAGATATCCAGACAAATCAATTCAGCATGACAATACATACAAATTCATTTAACCAACATTTTTAGACAGTGAAATATTTCTTTAAACTATGTAATAACTGCCATAATTTCTTGTATTAATCTTTCCCAATATTAATTATAGGCGAAGCAGCATCAGATCAATTTCCTGATCGTTTTGATATGAAACATCATGTTTTATATTATTAACATTTTATTATATTAAGGCAGTTTAATACTGCTAATTATTAGCTTAAAATGCATTATAATTTTATCAGTATCCTGGTATTTCTATAGAAATAACAGCCTATTTTTATATTTCCAATAGTTCTGCCTGCATTGTGTTCTAATATGAATATATCATATTTTATGTTTCTAATAAGGCCAGGATGTATGAACCTTCTTCATGCAGATCTGAAATTATATGTCTGAAAAATATAAACAATATAGAGGTTATTAAACATTTTTGACTGACTAAAACAGTTACCTCCCAAGCTTAGCAAATACCCATGTAATTATAGAGAATTAGACAATTTCCCAAATTTCTATATTTAATACATTCTGAGGCATACATTCAAACAGAAAAAAATTATTATTTGCTGTATGTTCAGTGAGTTTCAGAGTCACACCTTAGCATTTGTCTGTGTTTCCTAAGGTCTTTACTGCCCCACCCACATAGCATGGGGTCAATCCACGAGTAGTTGTAAAAGTCTCAATACAACATATTTTCTGTTTAGCTAGCAGTGTAGACGTGTATTTGATGTTTAGGGATAATTAACACCTATGTGCATAAAAGCTGTTTCCCTATGATTTTGACCAGTTTCAAGAGGGTATTCTAGACGCCACGTCTCCATACATTGTGGGGTGTCACCTATCTGACAATCTATCCTCTTAATTTATCTTTTATGACTCATCCTGTCTCAAACTGTAAGTTGATTAGAGCAGATGTTTTAGTGTCAGTGGGAATGTCTTTCTGAATGAAATGAATTTTTTTTTTTTTACTGACCAGCCAAACATCTGAATAAATATATATATTTATTAACCGTAAAACATAATTTATGCTTACCTGATAAATTTATTTCTCTTGTAGTGTATCCAGTCCACGGATCATCCATTACTTATGGGATATTAACTCCTCCCCAACAGGAAGTGCAAGAGGATTCACCCAGCAGAGCTGCTATATAGCTCCTCCCCTAACTGCCATTACTAGTCATTCGACCGAAAACATGCAGAGAAAGGAAAACCATAGGGTACAGTGGTGACTGTAGTTTAATGGAAAAATTACCTGCCTTAAAGTGACAGGGCGGGCCGTGGACTGGATACACTACAAGAGAAATAAATTTATCAGGTAAGCATAAATTATGTTTTCTCTTGTTAAGTGTATCCAGTCCACGGATCATCCATTACTTATGGGATACCAATACCAAAGCTAAAGTACACGGATGACGGGAGGGACAGGCAGGCTCTTTATACGGAAGGAACCACTGCCTGAAGAACCTTTCTCCCAAAAACAGCCTCCGAAGAAGCAAAAGTGTCAAATTTGTAAAATTTGGAAAAAGTATGAAGAGAAGACCAAGTTGCAGCCTTGCAAATCTGTTCAACAGAAGCCTCATTCTTAAAGGCCCAAGTGGAAGCCACAGCTCTAGTAGAATGTGCTGTAATTCTTTCAGGAGGCTGCTGTCCAGCAGTCTCATAGGCTAACCGTATTATGCTACGAAGCCAAAAGGAGAGAGAGGTAGCCGAAGCTTTTTGACCTCTCCTCTGACCAGAATAAACGACAAACAGGGAAGACGTTTGTCGAAAATCCTTAGTTGCCTGTAGATAAAATTTCAGGGCACGGACTACATCTAGATTGTGTAGCAGACGTTCCTTTTTCGAAGAAGGATTAGGACACAAAGATGTAACCACAATCTCTTGATTGATATTCCTGTTAGTGACCACCTTAGGTAGGAACCCAGGTTTAGTACGCATAATTACCTTGTCTGAATGAAAAATCAGATAAGGAGAATCACAATGTAAGGCAGATAACTCAGAGACTCTTCGAGCCGAGGAAATCGCCATTAAAAACAGAACTTTCCAAGATAACAACTTGATATCAATGGAATGAAGGGGTTCAAACGGAACCCCCTGTAAAACATTAAGAACTAAGTTCAAACTCCATGGTGGAGCAACAGTTTTAAACACAGGCTTGATCCTAGCTAAAGCCTGACAAAAAGCTTGAACGTCCGGAACTTCTGACAGACGTTTGTGTAAAAGAATGGACAGAGCTGAAATCTGTCCCTTTAAGGAACTAGCGGATAAACCCTTTTCTAAACCTTCTTGTAGAAAAGACAATATCCTCGGAATCCTAACCTTACTCCATGAGTAACTCTTGGATTCGCACCAATATAAGTATTTGCGCCATATCTTATGGTAAATCTTTCTGGTAACAGGCTTCCTAGCCTGTATTAAGGTATCAATAACTGACTCAGAAAAACCACGTTTTGATAAAATCAAGCGTTCAATTTCCAAGCAGTCAGCTTCAGAGGTAGCGACCAAGGTGGACAGGATGACATGTCCACTAGATCTGCATACCAAGTCCTGCGTGGCCATGCAGGCGCTATTAGAATCACTGATGCTCTCTCCTGTTTGATTCTGGCAATCAATCGAGGAAGCATCGGGAAGGGTGGAAACACATAAGCCATCCCGAAGGTCCAAGGTGCTGTCAAAGCATCTATCAGAACCGCTCCTGGATCCCTGGATCGGACCCGTAACGAGGAAGCTTGGCGTTCTGTCGAGACGCCATGAGATCTATCTCTGGTTTGCCCCAACGTCAAAGTATTTGGGCAAAGACCTCCGGATGAAGTTCCCACTCCCCCGGATGAAAAGTCTGACGACTTAAGAAATCCGCCTCCCAGTTCTCCACTCCCGGGATGTGGATTGCTGACAGGTGGCAAGAGTGAGACTCTGCCCAGCGAATTATCTTTGATACTTCCATCATTGCTAGGGAGCTTCTTGTCCCTCCCTGATGGTTGATGTAAGCTACAGTCGTGATGTTGTCTGACTGAAACCTGATGAACCCCCGAGTTGTTAACTGGGGCCAAGCCAGAAGGGCATTGAGAACTGCTCTCAATTCCAGAATGTTTATTGGTAGGAGACTCTCCTCCTGATTCCATTGTCCCTGAGCCTTCAGAGAATTCCAGACAGCGCCCCAACCTAGTAGGCTGGCGTCTGTTGTTACAATTGTCCAGTCCGGCCTGCTGAATGGCATCCCCCTGGACAGATGTGGCCGAGAAAGCCACCATAGAAGAAAATTTCTGGTCTCTTGATCCAGATTCAGAGTAGGGGACAAGTCTGAGTAATCCCCATTCCACTGACTTAGCATGCACAATTGCAGCGGTCTGAGATGTAGACGTGCAAAGGGTACTATGTCCATTGCTGCTACCATTAAGCCGATCACCTCCATGTATTGAGCTACTGACAGGTGTTGAATGGAATGAAGGACACGGCATGCATTTTGAAGCTTTGTTAACCTGTCTTCTGTCAGGTAAATCTTCATTTCTACAGAATCTATAAGAGTCCCCAAGAAGGGAACTCTTGTGAGTGGAAAGAGAGAACTCTTCTTTTCGTTCACCTTCCATCCATGCGACCTTAGAAATGCCAGTACTAACTCTGTATGAGACTTGGCAGTTTGAAAGCTTGTATCAGAATGTCGTCTAGGTACGGAGCTACCGCAATTCCTCACGGTCTTAGTACCGCCAGAAGAGCACCCAGAACCTTTGTGAAGATTCTCGGAGCCGTAGCCAATCCGAATGGAAGAGCTACAAACTGGTAATGCCTGTCTAGAAAGGCAAACCTTAGATACCGGTAATGATCTTTGTGAATCGGTATGTGAAGGTAAGCATCCTTTAAATCCACTGTGGTCATGTACTGACCCTTTTGGATCATGGGTAAAATTGTCCGAATAGTTTCCATTTTGAACGATGGAATTTGTTTAGGATCTTTAAATCCAAGATTGGCCTGAAAGTTCCCTCTTTTTTGGGAACCACAAACAGATTTGAGTAAAACCCTTGTCCTTGTTCCGACCGCGGAACCGGATGGATCACTCCCATTAATAAAAGATCTTGTACGCAGCGTAGAAACGCCTCTTTCTTTATTTGGTTTGTTGACAACCTTGACAGATGAAATCTCCCTCTTGGAGGAGAGAATTTGAAGTCTAGAAGGTATCCCTGAGATATGATCTCTAACGCCCAGGGATCCTGGACATCTCTTGCCCAAGCCTGGGCGAAGAGAGAAAGTCTGCCCCCCACTAGATCCGTTCCCAGATCGGGGGCCCTCGATTCATGCTGTCTTAGGGGCAGCAGCAGGTTTCCTGGCCTGCTTGCCCTTGTTCCAGGACTGGTTAGGTCTCCAGCCTTGTCTGTAGCGAGCAACAGCTCCTTCCTGTTTTGGTGCAGAGGAAGTTGATGCTGCTCCTGCTTTGAAATTACGAAAGGAACGAAAAT
Organism: Bombina bombina; assembly: GCF_027579735.1. Lineage (NCBI taxonomy): Eukaryota > Metazoa > Chordata > Amphibia > Anura > Bombinatoridae > Bombina > Bombina bombina. The sequence goes on along the minus strand of NC_069501.1, from coordinate 1,191,998,781 downwards.
TAGACTGTCTAGCCTTAGGTTTGGCTCTGTCTTGAGGCAGGGCATGGCCTTTACCTCCTGTAATGTCAGCAATAATTTCTTTCAACCCGGGCCCGAATAAGGTCTGCCCTTTGAAAGGTATATTAAGCAATTTAGATTTAGAAGTAACGTCAGCTGACCAGGATTTTAGCCACAGTGCTCTGCGTGCCTGAATGGCGAATCCGGAATTCTTAGCCGTAAGTTTAGTTAAATGTACTACGGCATCTGAAATAAATGAGTTAGCTAACTTAAGGGCTTTAAGCTTGTGTGTAATCTCATCTAATGGAGCTGATTCAAGTGTCTCTTCCAGAGACTCAAACCAAAATGCTGCTGCAGCCGTGACAGGCGCAATGCATGCAAGAGGTTGCAATATAAAACCTTGTTGAACAAACATTTTCTTAAGGTAACCCTCTAACTTTTTATCCATTGGATCTGAAAAGGCACAGCTATCCTCCACCGGGATAGTGGTACGCTTAGCTAAAGTAGAAACTGCTCCCTCCACCTTAGGGACCGTTTGCCATAAGTGCCGTGTGGTGGCGTCTATTGGAAACATCTTTCTAAATATCGGAGGGGGTGAGAACGGCACACCGGGTCTATCCCACTCCTTAGTAACAATTTCAGTAAGTCTCTTAGGTATAGGAAAAACGTCAGTACTCGCCGGTACCGCAAAATATTTATCCAACCTACACATTTTCTCTGGTATTGCAACTGTGTTACAATCATTCAGAGCCGCTAACACCTCCCCTAGTAATACACGGAGGTTTTCCAGCTTAAATTTAAAATTTGAAATATCTGAATCCAGTTTGTTTGGATCAGAACCGTCACCCGCAGAATGAAGCTCTCCGTCCTCATGTTCTGCAAATTGTGACGCAGTGTCTGACATGGCCCTAATATTATCAGCGCACTCTGTTCTCACCCCAGAGTGATCACGCTTACCTCTTAGTTCTGGTAATTTAGCCAAAACTTCAGTCATAACAGTAGCCATATCCTGTAATGTGATTTGTAATGGCCGCCCAGATGTACTCGGCGCTACAATATCACGCACCTCCCGAGCGGGAGATGCAGGTACTGACACGTGAGGCGAGTTAGTCGGCATAACTCTCCCCTCGTTGTTTGGTGAAATATGTTCAATTTGTACAGATTGACTTTTATTTAAAGTAGCATCAATACAGTTAGTACATAAATTTCTATTGGGCTCCACTTTGGCTTTAGCACATATAGCACAGATATCTTCCTCTGAATCAGACATGTTTAACACACTAGCAAATAAACTAGCAACTTGGAAATACTTTTCAAGTAATTTACTATAATATGAAAACGTACTGTGCCTATAAGAAGCACAGAAAAAGTTATGACAGTTGAAAATTAATAAACTGAAAAGTTATAGCATCAAATCTTTGTAAAAAACACAATTTTAGCAAAGGATTGCTCCCATTAGCAAAGGATAACTAACCCTGATAGCAGAAAAAAAAAAAAAATACAGAAATAAACGTTTTTTTATCACAGTCAACTACAATCTCACAGCTCTGCTGTGAGTGATTACCTCCCTCAAAACAAGTTTTGAAGACCCCTGAGTTCTGTAGAGATGAACCGGATCATGCAGGGAAGACAATAAACTTCTGACTGAATTTTTTGATGCGTAGCAAAAGCACCAAAAAAGGCCCCTCACACATAACAGTGAGAGAGATCAGTAAACTGTCATAAATTAAATAAAACGACTGCCAAGTGGAAAAAAATAGTGCCCAAAACATTTTTTCACCCAGTACCTCAGAAAATTAAACGATTTTACATGCCAGCAAAAAACGTTTAACATTAATAAATTGAGTGTTATTAAAAAGCCTGTTGCTAGTCCCTGCAAATTAGGCTAAAGATTTATGCATACAGTATAATTCCAGTGAAGTGCCATTCCCCAGAATACTGAAGTGTAAAATATGCATACATGACAGCCTGATACCAGTTGCTGCTACTGCATTTAAGGCTGAGTTTACATTATATCGGTATGGCAGAATTTTCTCATCAATTCCATTGTCAGAAAATAATAAGCTGCTACATACCTCTTTGCAGATTAATCTGCCCGCTGTCCCCTGATCTGAAGTTTACCTCTCCTCAGATGGCCGAGAAACAGCAATATGATCTTAACTACTCCGGCTAAAATCATAGAAAAACTCAGGTAGATTCTTCTTCAAATTCTACCAGAGAAGGAATAACACACTCCGGTGCTATTATAAAATAACAAACTTTTGATTGAAGGTATGAAACTAAGTATAATCACCACAGTCCTCTCACACATCCTATCTATTCGTTGGGTGCAAGAGAATGACTGGTAATGGCAGTTAGGGGAGGAGCTATATAGCAGCTCTGCTGGGTGAATCCTCTTGCACTTCCTGTTGGGGAGGAGTTAATATCCCATAAGTAATGGATGATCCGTGGACTGGATACACTTAACAAGAGAAAATATATGATTAAAGTATATATATATATATATATATATATTTATTAACCTTACAGGTACCTTGACAATCAGGTCCGCCAGACCTTGCTGAATATGGCGAGTAATACGCTCGCCGTATTCAGCATTGCACCAGCAGCTCACAAGAGCTGCTGGTGCAACGCCGCCCCCTGCAGACTCGTGGCCAATGGGCCGCCAGCAGGGGGGTGTCAATCAACCAGATCGTACTCGATCGGGTTGATTTCCGGCGATGTCTGTCCGCCTGCTCTGAGCAGGCGGACAGGTTATGGAGCAGCAGTCTTTGTGACCGCTACTTCATAACTGCTGTTTCTGGCGAGCCTGCAGGCTCACCAGAAACACGGGGCATCAAGCTCCATTCAGAGCTTGATAGATAAGCCCATAGAGCGCAACTATCACACATTGTTGTCATTCACCGGGGGACCCTGGTCCTGGAGTGCCGATGCTGTTAACCCTATACATACGCTTGATTACACTGAGGAGAGTTAAATTCATGTATATCATTTTATCCAAGGCAAACCGAATATATGAACTGCCATATCGATCACAAAGCTTACATCTTTCAGCACATCACGCTGTCATATGCGCATGAACTGCATTGCTTTATCACTTTGAAACTACTACACTTTGTGACAAACCACGCTGCTATATTTGAATGAACTGCTGTATACTGCTTTTTGCTTTATTGCTTGCATCTATTCTTATCATACTCATGGCTTTGTTTACACGTTTACACATCGCATGATTGTCATAAGCTGATGGGATTGGCCACTAACTCCTTACTTGGACTGACATCCATCTTTTGCTCCTTACTAACTGGGGATGCCCAGTATGTCTTAGGTTTACATATTTGTTTTATGAATCTTTGTCTGATTATGTATCAGATTTAGATCTATTTTCTTTGCATTAATTTTTGTTCACTCATTAAATCGAATCACACTTTGATGCTACATCTTCTGTGTGGCCATTTTTTACATAGATTGATTCTATTATTAGTGCGGAGACATTTATATGTATTCATAGTATTTTTGGGGTAATTTGGTATGAGTTTACCCTAGTCTCATGCACTTATTATACTCATGAGATTTGGATATTATTAGTGCTTATCCTCTAATATATTGTTTTTATATATATATATATATATATATATATATATATATATATACCTACATACATACATACATACATATGCATGTATTTGCAATAAAAATTTAAATTTCCTCTAAGTGAAGAGCATTGGAATGTGAAATATTAATAACTCCTGTCGGTTAGCGCGCAAGCGATGTGTTAGTTTTTTTTTTCTAAAAGGCGCACCTCTCTAGCCCTTTGTAGCGATTCAATTTTTTCGTTTCCTCTCCTTAACTCCTTAGCAATTGCAAAACAATGGCTAGCCCTAATTGTAATGTTCTCCCCAGGACCTTTTCAGTGAGTGCACCACCCGGCTGATTTTGATGACCACCCGGCTAAAATTATAATTGAATACATTTATGTATTTGTGCTTTGGATAGTAGAAAATGTTATAATATCAGAAAGTATTACTCTGCCCCCACCTAGCTACTTTATAATACCACCTGACTGGCGAAATGTTCTGTGGAGAACACTGAATTGTATGACTAGAGCAGTGTGGAAAATTGCTTGCAAATACTATATAACAAGTATGATTTAAACAAATCATGTCCCCCATTTTTTTTTACTTTGCAACATTTTTCTTTAAAATTTTAGAGAGCTGTAATAGGGGTTGAATATTTAAAGTACAAGGGTGTAGCTCGGATTCCAGTGGATGAAACCAGGACTGAGTTAGCAGCAGAATAAGAGATACGTCATAATTAGGTGGATATAAAATGGTGTGTAACTTGCTATGCGCAAATTAGACATATAAAAGAGAAATATAGAGCATGTTATACTTCAGACTTCTGAAAAGTGCTTCTAGAAAGAGCACAGAAAAATCTTTAAATCAATACCCTTTGCCTCTACATCAGATGTGAGAAACGTGTTAATTATATAGCTTACGTCTGACATAGATCATTTGTCAGAAATGTTTCCAGTGCTGCAATTCTTTTTTCAGCGTTAAGGGAAGAATAAGAAAATATTTAGAAGCCCAATTAATTATAATGTGATGTATATGTCAGGTAATGTATCTTAAAACAATACTAGAGGCGTCAGGCTGATGGTCTACGGTCTATGACATATAGATTGTATTTGCATAAGAGACTAATGTCCAACTTTTTCCGATTAGCGCCGCAATAGAATTGTTTATTTTTTACCCCCACTTTCCTGTGCAGTGGATACATTTAAGAAAATTCTGTTTATCACCTGAAAAATTGTTAGCGTAATATAATTTCAAATGAAAAATGATTTATTTAGATAGTTACCACAAGGCTGCATAAAACCATTAAGTCTATGCTGTGAGGATAGAAATGAGCTGCTTTTATGGGATAGGAGTATGTGAGATGCAACTAATGAGAGATAGATGGGTACTATGTGATGGGGAGCTGAGAATCCTTATAGCAATTGCTAAAAGACTGCATGAGGACACAACTATGCATCTAAAGTTTTATCTGATAGATATATATATATAATATATATATATATATATATATATATATATATATATAATGTATTCTGATATTAAGTGTTGCTATCAATATTACAAAGCTGCATTCTGTATACAAAACTATAACATGGATATTTATAGATTTGGTTGTCTGTTTTGGGATGTGGTTGTACTAAAAAGATAGCGCAGCTATTTCACGTGCCATTTACATTTTCCCGTCCATTCGATATATAGGAAAGACGAGTGACTTAGATATTACCATTGATGATCCATCATTTACTGCTGCTGCTTTACTTATATTAACGTAATATGTGAAGGATTCATTAGAAGTAAAGTTTTTAGAATTGATTCATTATAGGATGTGAACTTAGGGAATGTTTTGGCTAAAAATCATCCATTCAAATAAATGGATTAACTTTTTATCGCAAATATTTCAAAGATATGGTAGCTTGACTTAAAATATATGTAAAACATTTCATCTAAATAGTTTGATCATACTGATTTATACTGAAGAATGGACAATCTACCAATCCAAACTTAATCATTTTTATGAAATGTTTGCATTTTATTATGTCAAAACCATTCTATAAGGTTACTTATGATTCTAGTCTTAATGTTTTGTTTCCTTTTATTAAGTAGTTTTTTACTAGTTGGCATACTTGGAAGATCAACAAAATTCTTCTTAGATGAGCTTAAATCTTTTTAACTCTTCTTCGCATTGTTGCTGGTATTGAAACTATGAAGAAGATGGGTAATTGTTAAAAGTGGAGATGTTCAACCTTTCCATGTCAGAGCCACAATCTGATGTTTAGATTTGGCTGATGTGAATCTATAAAAACACAGCAGTAATGTCTTGTAATTGCATCATATGTTGGAAACAATACTCTGGGACCTCCAGGTCTTTGATCAAGATTTTTATCAAGATCTTGATAAAGCCATCCAGAGGGCGAAACATGTTGAAAGTCAAGGCATATCCAAATTCTGTAATACCACAAGACATTATATTGGTTCGTTGGACAATTAACCCGGGTTATTAAATTGTCAAATTGTTATTTCAGCTCTCAATGAATTGTGAGATTGTGGATTCCTACATGCTTTGTACTCAGGGCAGGATTGTACTTTAACCATGGATACACAGTGGAGATATTGATCGTTTAAGAATACCTCTATTTGCAACGGCTAAAAAGAGGAGAGAGGTATCCAGGAGCGAACTCTTCCCATGACATCAGACGCTATCGGTCACGTGGGGTGGGATCGCAGTTGGAGACAAATGCCGAAGGAACAGCAAAAGTTTGTTCCAACTCTCAGGATATACTCTTATGCTGAAAGGTATCAAAACTATACTAACAAGACTGTGTATACTTTTATAAACAGAATCACTATATAGGTGGTACACTTCACTGGGGTAAAAGACCTGGAAGTCCCAGAGTATTGTTTCCAACATATGATACACTTGCGTTTTATGTGTCTCTAAATTTTAGATCATTACTTGTTACACAATTTTTAGACTGTAAATTGCTACATTGTTTTTAGGGGAGACGTCCCTATTAGAAAAATATTTTTTTCTGATATATTTGTGTTTATTAAATAACCTATTGATATTTTCAGCTGTCTAGTGCCCTCGCTTACTTTTTTACTGCTAGTGTTAAACTTGTTAATACAATAAGAAGTAATTGTTTTTTAGCGAGGAGTGTGATATCCACAGCCTTGGAGAACTGCTATACATCCTAGTAAATGTCTTGTAAGAACAAGGTGTGTACTGTCTTTTATATAGTGGACACCTGGCACAACTGTATATAAGTATTAGTATAATAGTATAGTATAATATATCTTCCAAGCATAGCGTTTTCTCTGTATTTCTCTTTATTCACAGTTTGTTCCTATTTAAGAGAAAAAACAAACAAAAAACTACAGAGTAAGAGACAGCTTAAAAAGTAGCTGATGATGTTAAACTTAAAAAAACACAACATTTCTGCCTACCATAATGTATTATCATCCAACAAAAAGGCTGTATTTATAGAAATATTTTACTCAAATACAGAATATCAATTGAAGCCCTTTTTTTAGTTTTGCTTTGAGGAAATGAACATAACCGTGACGCGTCGGACAACAAAAGCCTCAATAAATGACAATAGCTTTCAAGATGTTGCAAAACCCTATGGGTTTGCTTTAACATGTAAGCAGCTGTCATGCTTGTACGCATTAGTGATTTTCTACAATTTGCCGCTAACACTGATGTTTTCAATAGGAAAAAAAATTCAGGCTTTTGTGTCTTTTTCTGGAACTGAAAAAATATCATAAATATATTTAAACTATTGGCTGGCACCTGGTTGGTAGTGGTTCAGTAGATAACAGTATTTTTAAGACTTTTGAACACTTATGTTGTAACCAAAACATAGACTATAGTCTCTATATAATGGTTGCTGTATCTGAACCATGAAATTTAAATTTTTACTTTCATGTCTCTTACATCAGTGATGGACAGTTTTCTAACACATGGGGGGGGGGGGGGGCACAGATCAATATTTTAGAAGGGGCAGATATAAATGTATGACTATGAAAAACACTCATAATATGTTCCTAACAATATCCAAACACTATGCTAAAGGGCTGTATACAACAATAAGAAGTTTATATTGTTTGTTGTCTGGAACCCAGTTTGCAGAAATGTGAAGTATGCAGATGTCAGGAACAGGCCAAGGTCAGTACTGGATATGCAGAGCCAGATGTTAGCACACAGGGTTAAACCAGGAGAGTAGTTGTAAGCCAAGCTTAAAGGGACAGTCTACTCCAGAATTTGTATTGTTTAAAAAGATAGTCCCTTAATTGCCCGTCCCCCAATTTTGCATAACCAACATGGTTATATTAATATACTTTTTACCTCTGTGATTACCTTGTTTCTAAGCCTCTGCAGACTGCCCCCTTATCTCAGTTCTTTTGACAGACTTGCATTTTAGCCAACCAGTGCCCTCTTATACATAACTCCATGGGCATGAGCACAATGTTATCTATATGGCACACATGAACTAACACCGTCTAGCTGTGAAAAACTGTCAAATGCAGTTAGATAAGTGGCGGCCTTCAAGGGCTTAGAAATTAGCAAATGAGCCTATCTAGGTTTAGCTTTCAACTAAAAATTCCAAAAGAACAAAGCAAATTTGATGATAAAAGTCTATTGGAAAGTTGTTTAAAATTGCATGCTTTATCTAAACCATTAAAATGTTTAATTTTCCCTAGACTGTGCCTTTAAGTTCAATACCAGGATATTCGTCAGGAACTTAACATCACAGCAAAGGTAGTAAACAAAAGGATAGTCAAGAGCTCTGTTCCAAAGGTCAAAAGCCACTCTATCAGTCCTCAGATTAGGGTACAGGAAGGTAAAAGGCTAGAGGTGTTAGTCAGGAACTAAGCAAGGGTTAAATCTGGGAAAACAATTCTGAGACAAAAATGCCTGGACTTCCATTGAATAACCAAACACCAGACTGGTGTCAGCAAGTGCCTTTAATACCTCCCCCATGGGGCTTGGTGCTAAAACCACTGCAGGGACACTTCCAACATTCAGATCATAAATAGTAGTTCCTTTAGCACAGGTATCAAAGTCCATAGAAGAATACTAGAGATCCTGTGTGCTAAATTAGCGGAGCCCCAGTGCTAAATCTCCCTTCTTCAACGTAGCCCTGAGATCCATCTGCTCTAAGCATCTTCACAACATGACCCTGGACTCTCCAGAGAAGTGCCGGATTAGAGGGGCCCCTGCCATACTTACGTAAGGGTTTGTCAACCTTCCTGCCTTAAATTGTTACAATAACTGGACTATGGTTACATTATAGAATATGCAAATGCTTGGAATACAGAAGTTCAGATGGATACACTGTAAAAATAACTTACCTAGATTTTTAATGGGATGTTCTATTCTAAACTATTCTGTGATTCTGTAGCCCTGGAATAGTTTCCAAAACTACTTTGCAGAGTACATTAAGTTAAAAAATGTTTAATAAGCTATATAACCTACAAAACATATCACAATTGGTGTTTGCATGTGCACGTGCAGCCTCTGATTGGTGCCTATATTTTGTGCATGTGCTTAGCTGATAGGGAAACTTGTGCTTTGTGTGAATACACCAATCAAATGATTGCAAAGACCTCATGCATGGTTTCTGTGCTATTCTCAGAGTTTAAAAAGTTAGCAATTTTGCTTTGCAAACGATTCTGCTGACAAATATTCTTTGTGTTAGAATGTCTCTTTAATATAATGGAATATATATTTAATTAGATTTATTTCAGGTTCCCAGGAAGTAAATTGCTATCACTCTAGGATTTTCTACATGACAAATTCCTAAAGAATTATTTTATATGGTTCATCGCAAGAGGGCTTACAACACTTTGCTGAACACTGCATGCACAGCAGCAAACTATTGATCCTTATATGCCTCTCTTTCCAACAAAACGTCACGATGATGTATTTGTAAACTCACAGCTATTTGAATTCAATACTGCTCAAAATCATTAATTAAGATTCTACACAAAGCAAATATTTTCACTTGTAAATGCTATTTATTAAAGTTACAAATAGTCTGAAGAGCAAACTTCTATGTTGCACATTTATGTTGCTGCCACGCTAATAAAAATGTTTACCAGCCTGCTAAAACATATTGTGCTAGATTATAAGTGGCGCGCTAAAGTTAGTGTGCGCGGTATTAAAATATTGCTCCCGCATTAACTTGGGCGCGTATTACAAGTTGAAAGTAAACGCTCATTGGGTTATCGAGACTGAAGCCCTTCTGTAAAGGGTTAGGGCTAAAAAAAAAAAAGTTGCATTAAACACAACATTTATACAATAAAATAAAGTGTTACAGTCACATAAGCACTATCTAATAAAACGTATTATCATAAATTGAAAAAATAAATTAAAAGGGTTAAAAGGTATATGGCAAGATATTTGAATGGAAGGGGCTATAATGGATATACAGATGTATGTATATACTTACATACACATATAAACATATAGCTGAGAACATCTGGTGAGCCAATGACATAAGACACATGTGTGAAATCATTAATTAGCAGCTAGCTCCCAATAGTGCATGGCTTCTCCATAGTCTAAGCATGTTTAGATTGGTGTAGAATCCATGGCAACCTGATTAATTTGAATAAACAGAGTGAGAAGCTAAGAAGAATCACTTTACTTAAGACTTGCCATGCCCTCTTATTGGCTTATACTAAACAGGAAGACTTTATATTAAGACATTTAGTGGAATACAGCTTGGCCAAGCTGTAGATGTTCACATGTATTGCCATTAATGTGTTTAAACAAATGCATAATTTGCTGGATAATGCAAAACCTGGTCCCTCTATTGTTATATATTCACTATGAAGAACCTTGGACCTCTCTGCATTCCTTGCCTACAGAACATTAGACCCATATGCTCATCCCCAACAAAATAGGCTTCACCCACAGTCCAGAGCTCTCGGCTGTCCCACATTTTCATTTTGAAAGGCACGAGCAAAGCATGCAGACACCTGGACTAGGTTACGCATTTTGCAGTGTTGCAATATTTGTAAATACACCTCTATTTACCCAAATTGTTCCAATGAATAGTGTGGCATCTATGTAAAAATAACTCTATATATATATATATATATATATATATATATATATATATATATATATATATATATATATATATATATATATATATATGTTAATGTAAATACCATTCTAATAGTTGGTCTGTGATAATGTATTTTTATTGCATTTCTTTTTTGTACTAGATGTATCTATTCTTCTGGTATATAGATTATACTGGAAAGTGCAAATGTATTACTAGAAATCCTGAGTTTGTACCACATACAACTCACTCCAAGATAAGATCAATATCTTTTTTTCCTGATCTATTTTTTGAAGCATCTTCAGAATCTAGCAGCTGACATTAAGTGCTGTCACCTTTGAGTAATTGTCCTGTCAATAAAAAGCCATGACATGATGTCCCTATTTTAAATACAGTATGAGAATTTCTTGCTAGTGAGCTGAATTAATCCAAGCAGCTAATATCTAGGTTTGGGCTTCAGGCCAGTCTTTTCAAGGCGGCACATGGAAGCAATAGGAACCAGATTATTACTGCCTTTAGTGTTTGATGTTTTTTGCTCCAAGCTGGCAATGTAATGAAAATTTTATTATTCTTTCATAGTTTATTGACTTGTCAGTACTACTTATCTTCCTTGTGAAGCTGAAGCGTTACCTTAGAGAAAAGAATCTGTAGTGATATTTTTTTTTTTTATTATTATTATTATTTTTCTTTCTGAGCTTTTAATGTATTTTTTTTTAAATATGCTTTGCTTTGATCAATCATTTTTTATCAAGGAAATATTTTAGACTATTTAACCTGCTTGTGGTTTGAATCTTTGCGGTGTTTTGCTTGCGTTTACCCAGCACACATAGGGCTAGATTAAAAGTGGAGTGCAATCAATAAAGCTGGGTGAGTTATCTTGCGCTCATTCTCACACTAATAATAAAAAGTTAATGGTTAAATCTTTTAACCAGAGCAACTAAAAGGGCCATTAAATAAAGTAGAATTTCAAAATTGACAAATATATACAAATATATACTAAAACGCCAATGCAGAAGTATTTAAATGAGTAGTAGATTTTTTCTGCAAATTTCAAAGTCAATTCCATTTTCCCTCCTACTGTATCATGTGGCAGTCATCAGCCAATCACAGAATGCATATATATATATTGTGCATCCATGAACATGTGCCTCATTAAGTGTGCATTTTAATAATAATCAAAATAAATTGGAAAGTTTTTTAGATTGCATGCTCTATCTGAATCATGAAAGTTGAATTTTGAATTTAGTGCCCCTTTAATGCAGCCAAAACTTTTTTTTAGTGTGCCCTATATTTTAATGGATAGCACAGGGAGCTCTATTTATGAGCTCATTATGTATTGCAAGTGTGATTAGTTAAAGGGATTTGAAACCCTAAAGTTTTATTTTGTGATTCACACAGAGCATACAATTCTAAAAAAGTTTCCAATTTACTTCCATTATCAAATTTGCCATGATAGTCTGTGTTGAAGAGATACCTAGGTGGGCAGCTGTAGCACTACATGTCAGGAAATAGTGCTGCCCTCTACTGCACTTGCAAATGGATAACATTCTTGCAAAACTGCTGCCATGTATTGTTCCATAAATGGGCTGGCTCCTAAGCATATGTCCCTGCTTTTTAACAAAAGATACAGGGCCAAATTACAAGTGTAGCACTATCGCTACCGCAAGGAGTGTAAACGCAATTGTGAGATTGCGGTGTTCTTTACGCTCAAATCCATATTACAAGTGGCGTGCTGTTAAAATTACCGCAAATTTGTTTGCACAAACTCACTCCCCATATTTTCTATGGGCAGCATTGAGCGGTAATATGCACTTGTATTACAAGTTGAAAGTAAATGCAATTGCACGAACACAATCACATTTACCGCTGAAACTCTTTACGCAACCTGAAGGGTTGCGTAAAGAATTTGCCTGGAGGAAACAGTTGCACTAAACTACACTATTAATCCCTAAACCACCAGCCCCCAATGCAAAATAACCCACTAAAATCTAAACCCCCTAACCTAACACCCCCTTAAGTTAACCCAAAATAGACTAACGCTACCGTTACCAAATAAAAACTAACTACCTTTACAAAAATAAAAACTTAGCTGTGAAAGTAAAAAAAAATCTAATCTAAACTAAATTCTTAGTTGCCTAAAGTTATCAAGCTCTTTTTGTGAAAAAAGTAAATTACACTTTCTAACATTGTCCATATTATTGTGAAGGACAGCTTGCACTCAGTGCGCATGCATGCCGCACAGAAGTGTAGGCGGTAACTGACAGAACAATTTTTGCTCTTGCTATTTAAATGGACATTAAACCCAAAATGTTTCTTTCATGATTCAGATTGAGAATACAATTTTAAACAACTTTATCATTTTCTTCTATTATCTAATTTGCTTCATTCTTTAGATATCCTTTGTTAAAGAAATGACAATGCACATGAGCGAGCCAATCACACATGGCTTCTATGTGCAGCTACCAATCAGCAGCTACTGAGCCTATTTATATATGCTTTTCAACAAAGAATATCAAGAGAATCAAGCAAATAAGATAATCAAAGTAAACTGGAAAGTTGTTTAAAATTGCATGCTCGTTCAATCTCATAAAACAAAAAATGTGGGTTTCTTTAAATTAGTAAAAATGAATCATTATGATTTCCAAATGGAGTTCAATAACAAATAAATGAATTAATACATAAATAAACATACTCACACCCTGAGTATTATTGTATACCTTTAGTTTAGGGGATTTATTTGACTTCACAGGAACAGAAACCGCAGTGAAGAACAAATGTATTTGAAGTCTGCTTTTCCATACACTTGTGTGATCCTTTTAAATTTAATTTGAAGTGGGAGTTAGTGATCATTGGAAGCCTTTAGATATGATTTATATTATTGATACTGGCCCTGCTGAAAAGAGTGGGAAAATCAATAATACAAAACAAAGAATCATATTAAACTTTTGATGATTTGGACATGCCTTCGGGGTAGCTGTTAATTCCTGATTATTTCCATGTGAGATGAATTTGTTTTCTCTGGGAAAGTGCAGAAATACATTTACATTCAGATAATCTCTGTTCCAAGCTTGTAGGTCATTCTGTCGGTTATCCTCGCTATTGGTGTTAGAAGCAGTGGTAATAAATCTTCCTCCAAGTATTCATGAATAACTGCAAAGCAAAAGGAGGCACAGATTGCATTGTACCAATGTGCCTTTCTATTGTACTAATGAGTTCATTCAAATCCCTACTTTTCTGTTATAAATTGAATAGAGCATAATTAAAAAAACAAAAGTAAAATTAAAAGTCTACAACCTTTACATAATGCCATTCTCAAATATTTTATTGAAGGCACCCTTGATTCTACACACCTTTGGCCAAGCATTGCAAACCATTCCTATGTATGACAATTCTGGCAAATCTTTTTTTTGGCTTCTTTTTCAATTCCATTCCAATCCATTAGAACTAGGGATGCACCAAAATTTCGGTCGCAGAAACCTTTCGGCTGAAAATGGCATTTCCGGTTATTTTTTTGTTTTTCTTTTTTTGCCTGTTATTTTTGGTAAAATTATTGTGTAGCATATTTCAAATTTGATGCTAGCCTAGAGCTGCTGTCTGTTGAGCTCATTACTTGACTTTATGTTTTGCATATAATAGTTTTCTAGGACCATATTTGGATAATTGGTAAAAAAAAAAAAAAAACCCTGTTAAATCTGATTCTGTTACATAGAACTAAAGAAAGAATAATACAGTATATTGATATTTAATATTGTGTAGGGATGCACCGAAATTTTGGTCGCAGAAACGGTTTGGCCGAAAATGGCATTATAGTTGTTTTAAGATATTTTTTGTCCAGTTTTAGTATGTTACTTTCAATAAAACTGTGGTTATTATATTTTATTGGCTTGCAGTTTTTCAATTCAGATTAATTCATTAAATAATCTAATTATGCAAAAACACAAACTAAAAATATATATTTTAAAATAGTTGCCTAAGAAAACATGTTTACAGTTCACTTTATATAGGAATTAAAAATAATTTGTTTAAAAAAAGTCATTTTCGATTTTGGTTTGCGTCCGGCATCCTGAATTTTCGGTTTCGGTCCAGAATTTTCATTTTGGGGCATCACTAATTAGAACATCCACAGTTTGAACTAATAATACTTTTACTGAAACAAAAAGATATGCAAAGTACAATAGCTCATTTAAAATCAACCAAACCTTACCAGGAGTTCCCACACCCTGCTCTGATTCCACTCCAGGGTCAACAGATTATATCTGATGCTCAATACACTTATGCTCCACCCCTGACCCTCCTAGTGCCAAAATCAGAGAGCTCAAAGTTGAGTATTTTGATATAGATATGTATTCAGTGAAAGGAGGACCACAAATGGAAAATTCTTCTTTTTTGTCTTCTTCTTATTTCTACTATCTTCATTTTTAATGAAGCAAAAGAGTCCACAGCATTATACAAAAGAAAGAATAAATACAGACCAGGGAAGACAGACAGAAGGATTATAGCGTTTACAGTCTATGGTGCTTGTAGACACAAGTTAAGGAAGTGCTAATTGTAGGCCATGGTTGGAAGAGGCTGATAAGTTTCTAGTAGAGACAGTTAGTCTTAGTTTTGCAATAAACTTTACTCGGATAGCTGGGGGTTTTTATGTGAATAAGTTGGTTTTGAGAGAGTATATCATGCTGTAAATACTGGTAGAGAGTGTGACAGACAGCGAGAACACAAGGGAAGTTCTAAAGGTGTTAGTGGAACATGATAATAAGAAAGATTAAGAGATGTAGGTCAGAAGCAGAGTGATGTAGTAAGGTGCATTGTTATATAGAGCTTTATAATTACGAGGGTAACATATTTTAATTTGATCTAGGCGGATAGTTGAAGCCAGTGTAGGGATCAGGTGCCGAGGAGGAAGATCAGACAAGGTAAACAAGCCTGACAATGGCATTTAGAATAGATTGAAGTGAAGAGAGTCTTTTGAGTGGTGAGACAATTAGAAGATAGTTGCATTAATCTAAACCTGATATGATGCGGGAATGGACCAGCATTTTTGTTGTGTCTTTAGTGAGGAATATTCAGATTTTAGTAATGTTTCTGAGATGGAGGCAGTAAGGTTTACTGAGATTTTGGAAGCATAGGAGAGAGCAAGTGATACTCCAAGGCAGGAGACATGACGTGAGGGGTGTTATAGTGGGGGGGACACAGTTGCTTAAAGTAAAAATTAAACTTTCATTAATCTGATAGTTTGTGCAATAATAAATAACTTTCCTTTTTACTTCTACACATGGCTCTTCAACAAGGGAGGACAGACAAGAGAATAAAGGAAATATGATAACACATTTAAACTGTAATTTTTTTTAATATTGCATGCTATGTCCTAATCATCAAAGTTTAATTTTGACTTTATTGTCCCTTTACTGTGGCAAAGGAAACATTTAATTATGTTTCTTGTGAATAGCTTCCCATAACTTGACGCAAAAACATAGTGGCCAACTTTCCCGTTTTCTTATTTTTTGGCTACCTGTCTAATGCGTTTGTCCCATGTTTAGTTCAGCCTGTATTTAGTTAAAAAATATTGTTTGCTGTACAATACTCCCACCAGAGAGTTATGTTGAAGTGTGTAGACAGGTTTTAAGGCAAGGGGAAGCCATGTGATATATAATAGCAGGGAGAGTAGGAGACAAGGGTTGATGAAGCCAGGCATCTCAATAGTGTTAAAAATTTCTCATTTCCCCCATTTATACACTGAGGCTTTACTTAGCAGGGGTTTAAGATACCAGGCTCTTCATATGCTTGGAATGGAAATCACAGAACATAACCAGCAAAAATGTCCACAATAATTGCTGCAGCAAAAATGACTATCTACCTCAAAAAGCAACCAACTTGTGAAACTTTCAATAGTGTTTTAACACAAGTAAAACATAAACAAATCCTCAGTATATCTACATATATTGTTTTCCATTCCAGCACCCCCCAACACAGTAGTTAACAGTTTAAACATATTGAGGTAACATCTATATTAACTATCTTCCTTCTAACAAATACCACCCACGATAGGCACAATAATAACTTCATCAATACAGTATTATTGGGCGCCAGATATCTTATATTAAAAAACTGGCAAGCGATGCGGCCACCAACACTTAACAATCTTACATATCTAATCCATTCCCAATACATAATAGAACAGACGGACAATTTTAACAACGGACCCCAGCAACAACTCAGCTTTGAAAAAAAATGGCTAGTCTTTATCCAAAAATACAGACATAACACATAAAAACTAACTAGTAGTGATCCCCCTCCCTCCCCCCCCCTTTTTTTTTTTTTTCCTTTTCTTTTTTTTTTTTTTTTTTTTTCCTTCCTTTTTCTCTTTTCTTTCTCCCCCTTCTCTCTCCTCCTCCTTCATCTCTTTCTTTTCTTCTTTCCTGACTCAGCAAGGCTCTTATGATATTAAGTTAGGTCATGTGTTATCTGTAAACTGGAGGGCATATAATTATATAAAATGTTAGCTAAACCAGGTAAAAGATAACAGGAAGACATTCCAGCACATAAGGAGGGCATAAAAGACGTTGTAAAGGTATAGAATTGTTATATATCGTACAAAATTTGGCTTTGCAATAATATCATATAAGTGCTGGAATTTTTGTTTACCAATGTGTTCTGCAATCTTTGATGTAAGAATCGGTTATTTTTTTTGTTGGTGTTGAGAACACTCTGTAATAACCTGGAACAGACTGTTATGTTTCTTTTGTATACCCTTCAATAAAAAACAATAATAATAACATCTATATTAACTAGGGTGCTTTGCGGTGTCCTGCTATACAGATGCTGAAGGGTTACTAGTTTAACCCTTGATTGCTTATTTCAGTACTTGCTGAAATGTCAGGTAGGTGCTTGGGAGTAAAGGAGGTGACGAGGAGCCTGATTATGTAATCTGCATTAAAGGATATAACAGAGCAAAAAAAAAAATCCTCATATATTAGAGCAATTTTATTTTTGCACTATTGCTTGCATATAAGCATCTGTTTAACCTCTGCAAAGGATTAAACATACTGTTAAAGTCATCTGCAGTGTAGCAATGCAGTACAGAGAGCTAGCTGAACACATCTGGTAAGCCAATGACAGATGTGTGTAGCCACCAGTCACCAGTATTTCATTGCTGTCAAAGTGAATTTAAACATTATATTCTCTATCAGAGTCATTAAAGATTGAATTAGACTCCCCTATTACTTTAAGGAATCAGTATGGCTAAATTGTACTACTAGTATTTAATGAGCTTGTTTTTGGGTTCTGTGTGCGTGGGGCTATACAAACTGTAAATTATTTATTTATAAAATATTTTACCAGGAAAGATACATTGAGATTTCTCTCGTTTTCAAGTATGTCCTGGGTACACAAAACATTGCATTGATACAATGGGTACAATAAAATACAAAAACAATATTAATACATAATATATGCACAAAAATGTATCATAGAACAGGTAGGAAATATATAATCAACAATGACAGGTGCATTCTGTTTTGAGATATGTAGAGAGGGATCTCTTAAAGGATATTAGGCATGGGGAAGGTTTGAAAGTGTGCGGGAGGTCGTTCCATAATTGTGGTGCTCTGTAGGAAAAGGAGGATCAAGTTGCTTTCTTTTTGTATTGAGGCAAGCTAAATAATGTGCTGGTACTGGATCGGAGGTTATAGGAGGTGGGAATAACCGATGAGAGCATACTGCTCAGGTAGGGTGGGAGCTTCCCAGAAAAGCTTTTAAACACAAGGCAGGAAAGATGGAGGGTGCGTCTGGATTCCAGCGACAGCCAGTTTAGTTCTTTTAGCATGTCAAAAAAATGGGTGTTATTATAAATAATAATAATGAAGTAAGAGACATATAGTGAGTGAAAAAAACACAATGTTTTGTTTTATTAGTTTGATTTTTATCTCAAATAAATAATTGTGGATTTCCAGATTTTTTTTTTTACTTGAATGTGATACAAGACTTAGCTATTGATGAACCATATTAAGGATCTAAAAGAATGTCATTGACATACACTAAAAGGTTAATAGCTGTTAATTATGATTTTTCAAGTCTGCTTTTAACTTAATCACTTTTATTACTACAGCTTAAACTTTAAAGTAATCAGTTTTATTATTTCACTTTGAACTGTATGATAGCTGTACCATCTGCTTGGCCACCCCTATAGTAGATGCCATTAAGTAGTGCTATAAAAGACACATCTTTTTGTCATTGATGAATGATAATGCAAATGGTCTTTATTGATATTCTGTCCTGGTACAATCATTTATGGTGTGATTTACAAGTATTTATTTCAGTATTTTTAAATATATCATCAATGACAACATATATAGTCTAAAAAGCAAAAAAAGAAGAAAAAAATCTGGCCTTTGTAATATATCCAAATTAATAAATGAGTTTGATTTATTGTTGTAGACTTTGGCCCATATTTATCAAGCTCTGTACGGAGCTTGAAGGGCCGTGTTTCTGGCGAGTCTTCAGACTCGCCATAAACAGAAGTTATGAAGCAGTGGTCACAAAGACCGCTGCTCCATAACCTGTCCGCCTGCTTTGAACAGGCGGACAGACATCGCCGGAAATCAACCCGATCGAGTACAATCGGGTTGATTGACACCCCCCTGCTGGCGACCCATTGGCCGTGAGTCTGCTGGTGCAATACGCTCGCCGTATTCAGTGAGGTCTGGCGGACCTGATCCGCAGTGTCGGATCAGGTCCACCAGACCTTGATAAATAGAGGCCTTCGGATTTATCACTTATTAAGCACTTACAAGTGGAGCTCAAACTATAACATAGAGGGCATTACCTTGCGTTCACACCCACAGTTGAAATTGCACAAAATCTGGTATTACAAGTGAATGATAAAAGTTATTAACTAGAGAATCTTAACATGACGCATGATGTATAATTGTTTGTGGATAGCGCCTTGGGATGGACGAATGTTTTGCAACATTCGAATAATGAAACAAATTTTAACACATTAGTTTGTTCGGTTCGAATTTTGAATGTTTGTACAACATTCTAACATTCGTTTTAATGTAATTGTATTTCTAATGCTTTCTTCAAATGTAATATTCTATTCAAAATTTTCTAATAATTCTATTCGAATTATGCAATATTCAAATTAAAAAAACATTGAATCAATATATTTGTAATAGTATTTTTAATGCTCTCTTTAAATGTAATATTCAAATTATGCAATATTAATTCAAATGTATATGTTTGTATCTATTGTGTATCAATTTACTAAATTCCATGCCACATGAACTATTAAACTTCTGAATAGTATTTGTTAAATTGAATGTTACATTCCAAAATTCAAATGTATATATTCAATCCAATTATGAACATTCAAAAACAAATGTAACATTTGAAAATACGTAAATAACATTTGATTAATGATTTTGAATGGATTTTTATTCTTATCAACATTCGATTAGCCAAAACGAATGTCCACAGGACAATTTGTTCTACCAAAGAATTACAATTTAGCACATTCGCCCATCCCTAATAGCACCTGGAGCTCTGTTAGAGCTCATAAGTATTGTTCGAAAAAGTTTGCACTTTTGGAGACCTGAGGTAAATTCTTAATACTTGAAAATATACTTAATGAAAAACATGAACAATATATTAAAATAAAGTATTTCACTTGTATTTATACATATTAAAGACCAATATTAAGGTGAAACAAAAACAGACTTTATTGTGAAAAACACACAGCTTACATACACATTCCAAAAAGTGACATGATCTGTTACTGGGGACCGGAGCAGCAGCCTGGCAAAGGTATTCAGGAACAATCTGAGATGGAGGGGGGTTCCCCCGGTTCCTGAGTGAGCTCCCCCTCAGCAATCACCCCAACCCCTGTCCACCAAAGGCATAACAGATCCCCAAAAGAGTGGAGCTCTGGGGCAAAGGGTAAAGTTCAGCTGGGACCTCTAGCAAACCCAGCCGGCGAGTGGTTCCATAAGCCCGGCAAGTTATGAAGGGGCCAAGCAGGCAGAGATCAGCTCTTTCTGTGACAACGTACAATCAGGGTAACGATAAAAGGGAAGCTGGTGGGGACACAAAAATCCACATTATGGGAGGAGGTAGCCTTGGCAGCCTGGTATCCGTGAAATTTATTATTAAAAAAAAAAAAAAATCTGACAAGGTGTTGGACTAGGAAGGGCTCCAAGGTGTGTGTGTATATATATTTGTATGTCTGCTTATATACTATATCTATATATATCTATATATCTATATCTATATATGCAGAAAACGAATCCTCCCTCCAAGATCAGCCACCTGGGTGCAAGTAAACAAATACTCACCAAGCAAAAGTGCACTCAGGATTTTTCAAACAAAAAGTCATCCAATAAAGCTGACTTTTTGTTTGAAAAATCCTGAGAGTGTACTTTTGCTTGGGGAGTATATATATATATATATATATATATATATATATGTATGTGTGTGTGTGTGTGTGTTTACATATCTATTCATGTGTGCAGTGTTTTAAACTTACATTTCAGTACAAACCATAGTTTAGATCTAATTTAAGACCTCCCCTACTTGATGAGGTTTAGCACACCATTGGCTTAACACTCAAGCTATAGCTTACATGAGTTATTCAAAATGCCCCATATAAATCTATAATTTGAGGCATTTATCTAGCATCCTGTCATTAGCACACCCTAGACTTTTTCTCAATTGATAAAAAAATACTCCTGACTTGTAATGTGAGTGCAAAAATACAATTGCTATTAATTTAACTCTATATTAGCGCACAATATCGTTATTATTGTTCTCCAAATCTAGCTCTAAATCTCTGGCATTCATTGCATATGCACAGGGTGAAAACATAAGCACTGAAAGTTAAAAGGACATTAAACCTAAAAATGTTCTTTCATGATTTAGAAAGAGCATGCAGTTTTAAACAATTTTCTAATTTACTTCTATTATCTAATTTGCTTCATTCTCTTGATATTCTTTGCTGAAAAGCATATCTAGATAGGCTCAGTAGCGGCTGATTGGTTGCTGCACATAGATGCCTCATGTGATTGGCTCTCCCATGTGCATTGTTCTTTCTTCAACAAAGGATATCTAAAAAATAAAGCAAATTAGATAATAGAAGTAAATTGGAAAGTTGTTTAAAATTGTATTCTCTATCTGAATCATGAAAGAAAAAATGTGGGTTTAGTGTCCCTTTAAGCGGCAGTTATGTTTGCAGGGTAGTGGCATAGAAAGATGAGGTTATTTTACGCCAAACAAATTACATAAATAAACCAAAAGTATGTATCCGTTATTTATCACACACACAAAAAGCAAATCATAAACTTTAAGGGATTATAGAGTGAGATGTGTCATATCCTGTACAAATTGCTAAAGAATTATTTTTTTATTCAGTGTACACTTTTATATCTAAAACAATTAAAACAATCTAGCTAATAGTCTAAAGGACAACATTACGTCCACCAAATTAAGGGGCATTCATAGTATATAGTTTTCTTTTATATGAAATAGCTTACCAAGTGCTGACAAAATGAAGCTATTTCTGTTTTAATTTTAAATTAATATCCCATTAACTCAATTAGCTTAATTACTGATATATAGTAGTAGCCATGCATATAAAATGACATTAATGTCTCTTTAAGGATTAATACAGTTTTATCACAGAAAAAAAGAAATACATAAGTCAAGAAAACCATAACATAGATAACTTGATTTGGCACTTTGTAACTAATTGATCTTGTTTTCTCTGTCTCTCTTCTCTCTGTCTCATATGTCTCTCCTCCCTTTCTCCTCTCTCTCCTGCTATCTCTTTCCTCTCTTTTCCTCTCTCCTCTCTCTCTCCTTATCTTCTCTTTCCCTGTCTCCTCTGTCTCCCTCTCCTCTCTGTCCCTCTTCCTCTCTCCCTCTCCTCCCTCTCCTCTATCTCCCTCTCCTCTTTCTCCCTCCCTCTCCCTCTCTCCTCTCTCTCCCTCTCCTCTCTCTCCCTCTCCTATCTCTCTCTCTCTCTCTCTCCCCCTCTCCCTCTCCTTTCTCTCTCTCCCTCTCCTTTCTCTCCCTCTTCTCTCTCTCCCTCTCCTTTCTCTCCCTCACCTTTCTCACCCTCTCCTCTCTCTCTCTCCCTCTCCTCTCTCTCCCTCTCCTCTCTCTCCCTCTCTTCTCTCTCCCTCTCCTTTCTCTCCCTCCCTCTCCTTTCTCTCCCTCCCTCTCCTTTCTCTCTCTTCCTCTCCTCTCTCTCCCACTCCTCTCTCTCCTTTTTTACCCTCTCTCTATTCTATGACATTCTTAATATTTATTAAAACGAGTTCATACAATATGATTTGTCTTTATAAAGTGAGTATTGTACAGGCCTTT
The DNA here is from genome assembly GCF_027579735.1 of Bombina bombina. Lineage (NCBI taxonomy): Eukaryota > Metazoa > Chordata > Amphibia > Anura > Bombinatoridae > Bombina > Bombina bombina. Next base: position 1,191,975,776 of record NC_069501.1, on the reverse strand, counting down.
AATTGCTCTTCCAAGCTTCGTCAGCAAGAGGTACATTTTTGGATGAATAGTTTTGTGAAAAGAGGAACGTTTGGGAAGTGCAGTCTATTCTATTCATGGTTAATTGGCTCATAGGCATTTTCATCCCAAATTACGGATATGATATAGTTACAGTCTCATTAAAGTTAAGCAGGGACTGACTTGTGCTAATAGTCTGATGAAACAAAACAATACATTTGTTAGAATGTGGTGAGATTCCCATTTGTTTTTCTTCAAAAAACATTAATAGATATCATAAAGAATGTTGTTGAAAATCATCTACAATTATTGTTATTTGTAGAGCGCCAACAAATTCCACAGCGATACAATTAACTCTTATTTTGAATGACATATTTACAAGTTATTAAATGCAAACGTTTTTTTTTATAAGGTGTGAGAATCTATTATGTTTTTTTCCCAAGGAAACAAAGTATGTCAATGGGTCTATTAGGTTAGCTGATTTAATAAATTACCCACTTATTTGACAGAGAAGTGAAGTGAAGAACTGTATTGTGGCTCTTTTTGTCACTTAAAGGGTTAGAATGATGGTATTCTACCTACATACACAGAATAGTACAATAAGATTAAAACCTGGTTTCACAGTAAACTTAAATATTGGAAATTTAGTTTACAAGTGGAGAACTAATTTATTGCACACCTGTAAACAGGCAATTTTGCCCGTTTACGGGCGCTCAATAAATAACCAGCCATTACAAGTGGCTGGTTATTGCTACTGCGAGCTTGCGGTAGCAATTAACACTCAGAATATTAACCAGAGGTCAGACCCCTGGTTAATTTGAAAAATGTGCCCCAATTGCCCCCAAAATTTAGTGTAGTGTGCCTTTTTAAAAAAATGAAAAATGTAGCACTTTTTTTAATTGATTAGTGCAGGAGGCAGTTTTAAGGGGTTAAAAGAGGCGAACAAATAGTGGCAGTTTTAAGGGGTTAAATATGCGTAAAAATATACACATATTAACACATATATATTTACATTTGCTGCCCTTTGCTGCACTACTTACCCCCTTCGCTGTGCTAGGTTCTCAGCCGTGTCTCACGGCATAAGAACGAGGCTCCCATTGGAGCCTATGGAAGCTCACTCTCATTAGCGCAATGCTTCCATCCCATGCGAATGCGAGGACATTTGCTTCCAATGGATATCTTGTAAGGGGAAATGTCTCTAGAATAAAGAGGCTGTAAATCAGATTGGCATAAGTCAAAAAGGGAGTCTTCCAAACCACTTAGATGAGACTGTAAAGAAAACAATTTGATAGAAGTTTTAAAGGTAATTAAAAAGTCAGACAATGGCTTATTTAGAATGAAAATGATTAAAGCATGTGTATCAAAAAGAGGTTATGAGCTATGAAAGAAATTAAAGAATGGATTTTTAAAATATGTTTTTATGTAAGTAATGATATGCACTCACTGGGCTCTGTTTATTTAGCAAAGGATGCCGCTTCGTATACCCATTGTTTTAGGTTCGTTTGAAACGGAAGTTAACAAGCAGCGGTCATAAGACCTGTCCGCCATCTTTTCTTTGGCAGATATAAATCATCCTGATCCAATACGATTTATGATCAGTATGAATGACAGCCCCCGCACGGGCCAATTGGCCTTGAGTGAGCAGGGGGCGGCATTTCACAAGCATGTCACCAGAAATGCTTGTACAATTATAAATTTGGACAGTGTATGCTATCTGCATTTAGCGATGTCCACTCAACACTTGATAAATCTACCCTATTGTTTTCACTTGACCTTAACTTCTTTCAAACTTTAAAATCTAAGAACTCAAATCTAAGAACTGATAGCTCTTCATCTCAATTTTTGCCTAATTATTGAGAAGTTCTCCACTCAGGCAAGATTATCTAAGAAGTCTTGTCAGTATCATGAGTTCACTCAATGACTTTTATTAAGGCATATATTAGCTTGAAAGCTGTTTATCTAGTTATGCAGTGTTCTCGGTGTGGAGAGACAGCTACATTACAATATTATGCTCAACCACCCCACAAAGAGTTTGCATGATTCCTCTCCATAACATCAAGTTTTGGATCAGACATTGAACTCCAAAAGAGGCGAGGTTTGTTCATTATAGTAAATGTTCTGCATTAGACTAGAGCTACACTGAAATTTAAAGTGGAAATATTTCCATTTAATAGTGAAGATTTTAAACATGCCGCAGACCAATTTATTTTTAAATGTTTGTTGTTATGCATGGATTACTTTTATGATTCCCCAAAGCTTTTGTCATGAGAGCAGTCAAGCACTCAAATTACTTCTCTTGAAATAAAATCACCAAAAAACAGTGTACCGTTAAGTTCCAAGCAGAATTTTATGTTCATTTACAGTGTTTTCAACAGGGTGATTCCACTGTAACACTTGAGCTGTTTAATAACTACAAGGAATCAGTGAATATTGTGTGCTGTAACAAACCGTTTAAGATTAAAAAGCAATATATCTGGTGTAATTATTTACTGTTCAAATTCTTCCAAGGCACAGGATTCTATAAAAGAGATAGCCTAGGGGTGTTCAATGTTTTCAAATGAAGCACCACGCTGACATTTTGTTTCACCAGCAGTGCCAGTGAAGAACATTTAGAAAGTTACTTTTCAGTTTTCTTCTATCATCAAATTTACTTTGTTTTCTTGCTATATTTTGTTGAAAAGCAACTATGTATAAGATTTCTAAAAACATTATTTCAAACACTGCGGCCAGATGGCTAAAAGCTTGTGCACAAGAATCAAGAGAACTAAGCAAACTTCACAATAAAAGTAAACTGGAAAGTTGTTTCAAATTTCATGTTCTATCCAATCTAATTAAAGATATATGAAACCCGACATTTTTATTTCATGATTCTGATAGAGCATACAGTTTTAAACAACTCTCCAATTTACTTCCACTCTAATTTGCTGAATTCTTTTAGTATCACTTTTTTAAAAGCATACCTAGGTATGCCGAGGAGCAGCAATGCACACTGGGAGCCAGCTTCTAATTGGTGGTTGCGCATATATACCTCTTTTTATTGGCTCACCTGATGTTTTCAGCTAGCTCACACTAGAACATTGCTGCCTCTTCATCAATAGTTACAAAGGCCATTATGAAAATTTGATAAAAGAAGTAAATTGCAAAGTTTATTATCATTTTATTTGTATATTTATTTTTAACGTGCCAACAAATTCCATAGCGCTTTCCATGGGTACAAATGATAAAAATGATACAATATTTACAAGAGACAATACAATATTTATCAAACAAATAGAGGAGGAATTGAGGACCCTATTCCTGTGGGAACTTACAAATCGCTAGATTTAGAGTTTTGTCGGTAAAGACCCGCGTCTTTTTTTTCCCTACCGCTGTTCCGATTAGCCAATAGAATGCGAGCTCAATCTGATTGGCTGATTGGATCAGCCAATTGTATTGAACTTGAATCTGATTGGCTGATTGAATCAGCCAATCAGATTTTTCCTACCTTAATTCCGATTGGCTGATAGAATCCTATCAGCCAATCGGAATTCGAGGGACGCCATCTTGGATGACGTCATTTAAAGGAACTTTCATTCGGCGAGTAGGCGTCGGTTGAAGAGGATGGATCCGCGTCAGATGGGAAGAAGATGGCTCCGCTCCGGATGGATGAAGATAGAAGATGCCGCTTGGATGAAGATGTCTGCCGGTCCAGATGTCCTCTTCTGCCCCATCGGATGAAGACTTCGGCCCGGCTGGGTGAAGACGACTCAAGGTAGGGAGATGGGTTAGAGTAGGGGTATGTGGGTGGTGGGTTTTAATGTTGGGGGGGGGGTTGTATTTTGGATCCATGTATAAACAATCAAATTTAACTATCATTTAAAAATCGAACTTACAATATTAATTGTATACTCTGGGGCTGATTTATCATGGCCCGAATTGGGCCAAATACCCCTGTCTTAAGACTGCTGCTCCTTAACTCGTCCATTGCCTCTGATGCTGCAGACATCAATCCACCCAATTGTGTACGATCGGGCTGATTGACACCCCCTGCTAGCTGTCGATTGGCCATGAATCTGCAGGGGGCGGCATTGCACAAGTGGTTCTGGTGAACTGCTTGTGCAATGTTAAACGCTGTCGGCATTCAGTGATGTCTGTCAGACATGATCTGCTACAGTGGATCAAATCCACCAGACATTGATAAATCGGCCCCTCTATCTGAATTATAAAATAAAAATGATAGATTTAATGTACCTTTACACTAGATTTTCCTTTGCATTATGTTTTGTAGATGATCCATTTATATAGCCCATCTGGAAGTGTTTTTGTAACAATGTACAGTTTTGCTTATTTTTTTAATAACATTGTGCTGAGTTTCAGACTCCTAACCAAGCCTCAAAGTATCTGATGTAGACTTAAGTCTATAGAGTCCTGCTTGCTCCTGTTTGTGTAATGGGTCTTTTCATATGCAGGAGAGGGTCTGCTCTTCCTTCTTTTTCAACCCAGTGGGTGTCCCAGTCTAACCTCATCAACAGTGCTAAACTGGTAGCTTTTAAGTAAGTTTTTTTTAAGATTTTATATTGGATTTTTAGATCAGTATCTGTGCATATTCTTCTTTATAGTAGTGTCTTAC